>NC_081238.1:8616620-8771620 GCF_902713425.1 Acipenser ruthenus | reverse complement strand
AGCAGCAGTTCATTAATTACATTCAGCGCAGTGGTATATTGTTTTGCATTTGCACACTTATGTAATAATTTGTATGATTGTTGTATTGAGGGGTCTCTGGTTTATTTAACTCCAGCAAGCGCTGTGACGGTGCAGCCAATCAGAGTGGCTGCCTGTGCTGTTGCTAGGTAAAAGTGAAAGGTCAGCCAGGGCCTAAATTTAAAACCCTGACATTTTTGCAGTCCCGACCCGACCATCTCCACAAATCCATAGCAATGGCACTCCAGTCCTTATCCATGTATAATGCACAGTGACTGGGTGGGATATCTGCTCTTCATTGTACCTCTTCAGTGGGTTTCTGCAATGGTGGCTGTCCAGACAGGGATCACACTGAATGCTGAACCAGTCTTGGCACTCCTGATGATCTATTCAGGTTAAGAACATGGTTTAAAATCCCCCTGTCCTCATTGTAGAGTCACTGGATTTCGACCCTGGGGCTCTATTTCGACCTATTTGTGCCCTGTATCAGTATTGCTAATTCTGTAGAAACCAACTTTCTCAACACATGACCTGTACTGGAACCCTGTTGGCATGGAGACATTCAAATCTCTCTGATATGTATCTGCAGTAACAACAGGTGTGCGCTGCAGCCCTGCTAATCAAATCAGATGTTTTAACTACTGCAATGTGAGCAGCTCAGTTAAAGAAATGAAAAAACAAAACCACAGCAAAGTCTATTTTGTGGCTTAGTTATACAAACACAGCATGATCGCTGCACTGCATATATTTATACAAACACAGCATGATCGCTGCACTGCATATATTTATACAAACACAGCATGATCGCTGCACTGCATATATTTATACAAACACAGCATGATCGCTGCACTGCATATATTTATACAAACACAGCATGATCGCTGCACTGCATATATTTATACAAACACAGCATGATCGCTGCACTTCATATATTTTCTTTACTTTGAAACTTTGCAACTCCATCCAGCTCACCACTCCCCCATGCTCGGGGCTCTCTGTGCTGGACACAGTGTTCTTTCAGGTGTGAGAGTCACTCGGGGCTCTCTGTGCTGGACACAGTGTTCTTTCAGGTGTGAGAGTCACTCGGGGCTCTTTTCTTTCTAACTTATTGTAGTCATCCTTTTAGACTTTTAAAAAGCACAAAACAACAATTTAATGGTAAGTAAGGACAGTGCTGCCAGAATTAAAATGCATCCCTCAGTGACTAGACTACTCCTCTAACAAGTACAGGGACAGAAGCATTATCTGTTAACATACTACCATATTAATACATCCATAACTTCTTATACACCAAATCCTGTGTGACAAAGAATCAATATGAAGCAAGAGAGCTGTATTATTATTATTATTATTATTATTATTATTATTATTATTATTATTATTATTATTATTATTATTATTATTATTATTATTATTATTATTATTATTCAGATGTATTGGTTTTTAATGTTATTTTTTGTTGTTTTTATTATTGTTTTACTGCATATATTTTTCCTCATACTGCCTGTAGCAGAACGAGCCCTGCCTGTAAATACTGTCCGTGTTTGTATGTGCTTTGGTGGTGGTTGGCAGGGATGGGGTTAATTCCTGTCCCTGCCAAGAACATGTGAGAATGTGGCTGCTCTCAACTGGAATAACTGGTGCTAATTGGGAACAGCCTCATCCTATACAAAGAGAATCCAAAGCTCCATTAGAGAGAGGCTGTCAGGGAGCTGGATCAAAGGGAGGGGCAGGGTTTGATCCACCTGTAACGTCACACGGATGGCTCTGTGGTGACGTCAGGCCAGATGCAGGAACACAAACAGACAAGGCAGTACTGCGGCGCCGTGTTTATTTAAACACAAAAACAAAATAAAAGGTTGTAACAAAAACAATGCTCACAGAGTATAAATAACAAACAGAAACACAAAGTAATCTTAACTAAACAAACACGGGGCTGGAGCTTCCAGCACTCGCAACAGTTGTTTTTACTTTCGTTTTGCTTTCCTTCTGCCGTCTCTCTCTCGCGCACACACACGCGTGCACACACTGACACACACACACGCGCACTGACACACACACACTGACACACACACACACACACACACTGACACACACACACACACACTGACACACACACACACACACACACACACACACTGACACACACACGCGCACACACTGACACACACACACTGACACGCACACACACACACTGACACACACAGACGCGCGCACACTGACACACACACACTGACACACACGCGCGTACACACGGACACACACACACTGACACACACACACACACACACACACACACACTTACACACACACTGACACACACACACACTGACAGACAGACACGCACACACTGACACACACACAGACACACTGACACACACACACTGACACACACACACACACACTGACACACACACTGACACACACACACACTGACAGACAGACACGCACACACTGACACACTGACACGGACACACACACACACTGACACACACACACACACACTGACACACACACGCGCGCACACACACTGGCACACACGCACACACACTGACACACACACTGACACACACGCACACACACTGACACACACACTGACACACACTGACACACACACACGTGCACACACACTGACACACTGACACGCACACACACACACTGACACACACACACACTGACACACACACACACACTGACACACACACACTGACACACACACACACACACTGACACACACACACGCGCACACACACTGGCACACACGCACACACACTGACACACACACTGACACACACTGACACACACACACGTGCACACACACTGACACACTGACACGCACACACACACACTGACACACACACACACACACTGACACACACACACTGACAGACAGACATGCACACACACACACACACACACTGACAGACAGACACTGACACACACTGACACACAGACACGCGCACACACTGACACACACACACACTGACACACACACTGACACGCACACACACACACACACTGACACACACACAGACACACACACACACACTGACACACACACTGACAGACAGACACGCACACACACTGACACGCACACACACACACACTGACACACACACTGACACAGACACGCGCGCACACACACTGACACACACACACTGACACACACACACTGACAGACAGACACACACACACACACACTGACACACACTGACAGACAGACACGCACACACACACACACTGACACACACATACACACACACTGACAGACAGACACGCACACACTGACACACTGACACACACACACTGACGCACACACACTGACACACATGCACACACTGACACACACACGCACACACACACACTGACAGGCACACGGACAGACACACACTGACACACACACAAACATGCACAGGTACACTGACACACACACACACACGCACGCACACACACACGGAACACAGAAAGCTGCAGGCTTTTATACAGGTGACCATCTCCCGATTAGCAACAATTAATCAATGAATTAACTCGGGAGATGGTCACCTTCTGCATGAGGTTTTTGTGTGGATGGGGCTTCCCATCCACGCTGCTAAACAATAACAAACATACAGCTTTGCCATCCTATAAATAAATATACATACAAAATACACAGGGGCGGGGGTGCCCCGTGCTGAAATAAACACACATTTTCTTAAAATAATAAACAATACATTTTAAATGAAACAATGAAACGCAGCACATTTAAACAGCAGGGCTTTGCCCTGCCCTCTTTTCATGTGCAGGGCTCCTCACCCTGTCAGAGTGCTGTTCCTTTATACACAGAAAGAAGTGAAGACGGCCCTGCTTGTGGCACGCGCTCCCTCGTTTGTCACACAGCCCTTTTCTGTTTAAGTCTCTTTTCATGGGTTAAATGCTGGGTTCATTTGAGAAGGAATTCTTCTACAAATACATATAAACTGTAGAATTAAATTACATTCAGTGTACCAGCATGGAAAGTCCTTTAGTTGATGGAATTGGCCTGAGTGTGCTTTGCTTCCAAATAGTTCGGCTAGAGAGGCATCTGCAGTGTACTTCTGTGAGGCTCGCTGCAGTGTACTTGTGTGATTCTCGCTGCAGTGTGCTTCTGTGAGGCTCGCTGCAGTGTACTTGTGTGAGGCTCGTTGCAGTGTACTTGCGTGAGGCTCGCTGCAGTGTGCTTGTGTGAGGCTCGCTGCAGTGTGCTTGAGTGAGGCTCGTTGCAGTGTGCTTGAGTGAGGCTCGTTGCAGTGTACTTGCGTGAGGCTCGCTGCAGTGTGCTTGTGTGAGGCTCGCTGCAGTGTGCTTGAGTGAGGCTCGTTGCAGTGTACTTGCGTGAGGCTCGCTGCAGTGTGCTTGTGTGAGGCTCGCTGCAGTGTACTTGAGTGAGGCTCGTTGCAGTGTACTTGCGTGAGGCTCGCTGCAGTGTGCTTGTGTGAGGCTCGCTGCAGTGTGCTTGCGTGAGGCTCACTGCAGTGTACTTGTGTGAGGCTCGCTGAAATGTACTTCTGTGAGGCTCGCTGCAGTGTGCTTGCGTGATGCTCGCTGCAATGTCCTTGTGTGAGGCTCGCTGCAGTGTATTTGTGTAAGGCTCGCTGCAATGTACTTGCATGAGGCTCGCTGCAGTGTACTTGCATGAGGCTCTCTGCAGTGTACTTTTAAGCCAGTTGTCGTCTTTTCTATTTGAGAGAGATAGAGGTATCAGGACGCGAGTCCCGTCACTGTGAACAGCAGTTCATTAATTACACACAGTGCAGTGGTATATTGTTTTGCATTTGCACACTTATGTAATAATTTGTATGATTGTTGTATTGAGGGGTCTCTGGTTTATTTAACTCCAGCAAGCACTGTGACGGCGCAGCCTATCAGAGTGGCTGCCTGTGCTGTTGCTAGGTAAAAGTGAAAGGTCAGCCGGGGCCTAAATTTAAAACCCTGACATTTTTGCAGTCCCGACCCGACCATCTCCACAAATCCATACCAATGGCACTCCAGTCCTTATCCATGTATAATGCACAGTGACTGGGTGGGATATCTGCTCTTCATTGCACCTCTTCAGTGGGTTTCTGCAATGGTGACTGTCCAGACAGGGATCACACTGAATGCTGTACCAGTCTTGGCACTCCCGATGATCTATTCAGGTTAAGAACATGGTTTAAAATCCCCCTGCCCCCATTGTAGAGTCACTGGAGTTCGACTCTGGGGCTCTATTTGGACCTATTTGTGCCCAGCATCAGTATTGCTAATTCTGTAGAAACCAACTTGCTCAACACATGACCTGTACTGGAACCCTGTTGTCATGGAGACATTCAAATCTCCCTGCTTTGTATCTGCAGTAACAACAGGTGTGCTGCAGCCCTGCTAATCAAATCAGATGTTTTAACTACTGCAATGTGAGCAGCTCAGTTAAAGAAATGAAAAAATATAACCAGTGCAAAGTATATTTCGTGGCTTAGTTATACAAACACAGCATGATCGCTGCACTGCATATATTTATACAAACACAGCATGATCACTGCACTTCATATATTTATACAAACACAGCATGATCGCTGCACTTCATATATTTATACAAACACAGCATGATCGCTGCACTTCATATATTTATACAAACACAGCGTGATCGCTGCACTGCATATATTTATACAAACACAGCATGATCGCTGCACTTCATATATTTATACAAACACAGCATGATCGCTGCACTGCATATATTTTCTTTACTTTGAAACTTTGCAACTCCATCCACCACCGCGCTCCCCCATGCTGATCTGCAGGTGTGAGAGTCACTCGGGGCTCTCTGTGCTGGACACAGTGTTCTTTCAGGTGTTTGAGTCACTCGGGGCTCTCTGTGCTGGACACAGTGTTCTTTCAGGTGTGAGAGTCACTCGGGGCTCTCTGTGCTGGACACAGTGTTCTTTCAGGTGTGAGAGTCACTCAGGGCTCTCTGTGCTGGACACAGTGTTCTTTCAGGTGTGAGAGTCACACAGGGCTCCCTGTGCTGGACACAGTGTTCTTTCAGGTGTGAGAGTCACTCGGGGCTCTCTGTGCTGGACACAGTGTTATTTCAGGTGTGAGAGTCACTCGGGGCTCTCTGTGCTGGACACGGTGTTCTTTCGGGTGTGAGAGTCACTCGGGGCTCTGTGCTGGACACAGTGTTCTTTCAGGTGTGAGACTCACTCGGGGCTCTGTGCTGGACACAGTGTTCTTTCAGGTGTGAGAGTCACTCAGGGCTCTGTGTGCTGGACACAGTGTTCTTTCAGGTGTGAGAGTCACTCAGGGCTCTCTGTGCTGGACACAGTGTTCTTTCAGGTGTGAGAGTCACTCGGGGCTCTCTGTGCTGGACACAGTGTTCTTTCAGGTGTGAGAGTCACTCAGGGCTCTGTGTGCTGGACACAGTGTTCTTTCAGGTGTGAGAGTCACTCAGGGCTCTCTGTGCTGGACACAGTGTTCTTTCAGGTGTGAGAGTCACTCAGGGCTCTGTGTGCTGGACACAGTGTTCTTTCAGGTGTGAGAGTCACACGGGGCTCTGTGTGCTGGACACAGTGTTCTTTCAGGTGTGAGAGTCACTCAGGGCTCTGTGTGCTGGACACAGTGTTCTTTCAGGTGTGAGAGTCACTCGGGGCTCTCTGTGCTGGACACAGTGTTCTTTCAGGTGTGAGAGTCACTCAGGGCTCTGTGTGCTGGACACAGTGTTCTTTCAGGTGTGAGAGTCACTCGGGGCTCTCTGTGCTGGACACAGTGTTCTTTCAGGTGTGAGAGTCACTCAGGGCTCTCTGTGTTGGACACAGTGTTCTTTCAGGTGTGAGAGTCACTCAGGGCTCTCTGTGCTGGACACAGTGTTCTTTCAGGTGTGAGAGTCACTCAGGGCTCTGTGTGCTGGACACAGTGTTCTTTCAGGTGTGAGAGTCACTCAGGGCTCTCTGTGCTGGACACAGTGTTCTTTCTTTCTGTCTTTCTTTCTTTCTAACTTATTGTAGTCATCCTTTGAGACTGTTAAAAAGCAAAACATACCAATTTAATGGTAACTAAGAACAGTGCTACTAATACATCTTAATACATATTAATACACTGGGTGACAAAGAATCAATTTGAAGCAAGAGAGATGTATTATTATTATTGAGATGTTTTACTTTTTAATGTTATTTTTTGTTGCTATTATTGTTTTACTGCAACTGATTGCAGTTACATTATTATTATTTATTTCTTAGCAAACGCCCTTATCCAAGGTGACTTACAATCGTAAGCAAATACTTTAAGTGTTACAGTACAAGTAATACAATAAGAGCAAGATAAATACAATGACTTTGGTTCAAGCAAGTACAAGTGTGACAAAATACAATTCAATAATACAGCAAATAACAGTGATAGTTACATCAGGATATGATTAAATACAAAATACTACAGATTAAACACTTGGCAGATTACAGTATTCTGAAGTACAGGATTAAATGCAGTAAAATAGGGGGCAGATAAGAGCAAATAAAGCACATTTAAGGAAGGGTGGTAGTGTCCCAGGGGGAAAACAGAGGAGTTCTACAGGTGCTGTCTGAAGAGGTGAGTCTTAAGGAGGCGCCGGAATGTGGTCAAGGACTGGGCGGTCCTGATATCTGTAGGAAGGTCATTCCACCACTGCGGAGCAAGGGTGGAGAAGGAGCGGGCTCGGGAGGCAGGGGAGCGTAGCGGAGGTAGAGCCAGTCTTCTAGTGCAGGCGGAGCTGAGAGGTCGAGTGGGGGTGTAGGGAAAGATGAGGGTCTGGAGGTAGCTGGGTGCAGTCTGGTCAAGGTATCTGTAGGCTAGTACAAGAGTCTTGAACTGGATGCGAGCGGTGATCGGTAGCCAGTGGAGTGAGCGGAGTAGTGGAGTAGATTGGGAGAAGTGAGACAGAGAGAACACCAGGCGGGCAGCAGAGTTCTGGATGAACTGGAGTGGACGGGTGGCATACGCAGGGAGGCCAGCCAGGAGGGAGTTGCAGTAGTCTAGGCAGGACTGTACCAAGGCCTGGACCAGGAGCTGGGTGGCGTAGTTGGTGAGAAAGGGTCGGATTCTTCGGATGTTGCTCAGGGGACTTTTTTGACCTGAAAAAACAAAGAAACAAGGACCAGGGGTCACAAATGGAGATTAGATAAAGGGGCATTCAGAACAGAAAATAGGAGGCACTTTTTTACACAGAGAATTGTGAGGGTCTGGAACCAACTCCCCAGTAATGTTGTTGAAGCTGACACCCTGGGATCCTTCAAGAAGCTGCTTGATCAGATTCTGGGATCAATAAGATCTTCCAAAAACTGACAATACAGCAATTAGAGATAAAAAGATATACTTTTAGCTGCAGTTCTAAAACAAAGTTGACAAAAAAAAACAAACAATGTACGAGCTTTATTATACACGTTAAAATAAAAAATAAAAATACAAGAATTAAAAGAACAAAAAAAACGCTGATAAATACAATGGCTTTTCTCACACACAAAGGAATGAGGGAGGATTCGCAAGGACTACAGCAGCGGGCTTTAAACAGTTCTGCTACGAACCGCACACACACACACACACACACACACACACACACACACACACACACTGACACACACACACACACACACACTGACACACACACACACACACACACACACACACACACACACACACACACACACACTGACACACACACACTGACACACACACACACACACACACACACACACACACACACACACACACACACACACACACACACAGAGGTCGGCCGTCCTGCAGTGAATGGATTAACCGAAATAGCAAAGAGAAAACACAGCCGTCAGACACTTCAACTTTCAAGTACGTTTCCTTGTACAAAACAGCATTTTCACAGATTATCCGACTACAAACAATCTAGTTTTCATAAGACTCACAAAACAAACACAATCAATATTCTCACTTGCTTTCCTGGGCTCCAATGCAGCCCCCGCCTGCCCACTCTCTCAGACACACACACACTGACAGACACACACAGACACACACTGACACACAGACACACACTGATACAGACACACACACAAACATACATTGACACACTAACTCACACACAGACACACGCACTGACACACACACTGACAAACAAACACACAAACACCGACACACACACCGAGTCACACAGACACACAATGACACACACAGACACCCACACACACAAACAAACTGACACACACGCACTGAGACACAGAAACACACGCACGCACACACACACATACACTGTCAGAGCAGCAGTGTGGAGTAGTGGTTAGGGCTCTGGACTCTTGACCGGAGGGTCGTGGGTTTATCTAGATTGCTCCCGTAAAACACCAACTATATAAATGAGGAATTGTATGTAAAAATAATGTGATATCTTGTAACAATTGTAAGTCGCCCTGGATAAGGGTGTCTGCTAAGAAATAAATAATAATAATAATAATACTAAACTGACACACACACACAGGCACACTGAGACAGACACATAGACAGACACACACACGCCCAGACAGACACTGACACACACTGACACTCTCTCAAACTGAGACACACACACACTGACACGCGCACACACACTGACAGACACACACTGACACCCCCCCCCCCCACACACATACACATACCGACACACTGAGACTCTCACACAGTGACACACACACACTGACTCAGACACACACACTGTCAGAGCAGCAGTGTGGAGTAGTGGTTAGGGCTCTGGACTGTTGACTGGAGGGTCGTGGGTTCTATCCCAGGTGGGGGGACGCTGCTGCTGTACCCTTGAGCAAGGTACTTTACCTAGATTGCACCCGTAAAAACCCAACTGTATAAATGGGTAATTGTATGTAAAAATAATGTGATATCTTGTAACAATTGTAAGTTGCCCTGGATAAGGGCGTCTGCTAAAAAATAAATAATAATAGAACATTGAAGGTATCATTTAAAAAGCAAAATGGGTTCAACATAATAATCTATTTGAAGACTTACAAACTAAACACAAATGTTTGTGCACATTCACTTTATTATGCAGCAGTTTCAACTAAGAATTAAAGAATGCTTTATATTGTGGTAAAAATACCCAATCATTTCAGTATTGTATCACAAAAAAATCAGTAATTCTGTTTGAAATATCTAGGCCCGCCCCTTTTTACTGAACTCATTCAAGGAGGAATGAACATTATCAACCAATGCAGTCTAAACTGTACAATGTAAAAGCTGAACAGTGTTTTGGTGCCACCTACTGGATACATTGAATCACTTACATTTTGACGGTTTTGTTGCAATTTAACTTGTAAATTGTCACTCAGATAGAATACTGGTGCTTATTAATAAAACCTGAGAGATGTCTCGTCATGTTTTAATAATACACGCTTTCTGCAATGCACACATTCTGTAGGCTGCTTATTTCCCGTTACAGTATTTCTGATGATCACATTCCTTAAACACAAAATAATCCCAATTGGAATGTATATATATGTAAACATATACTATCTAAAGTACTATACGATAGTGTCGAAGCATTTAAAACAATTTAAAATTGAAACTGCGAGCATGCCTGCGCCATTGTGGATCTGTTTGTGACAACGGCGCTCAACTTGAATTAACCTGATATACTTCTAAAAACATTATCAGGGGTATCGCGTTAGTGTTTGAACATCTCATTCGGAAGAAGAGGACGGGAAATATCAATATAATTACACGAAACACAGATTATATATCTGCGTGAAACTCGCAGCATCGACGCTGCTGTCGGTGTCATGGCAAATTTCGCCCCCCTGCCAAATTTGTCCCCCCCCTGAGTCATGTGACATATTAGCGTACGAGTCACGTGACGATTAAGTTTCGTGATGCGAAGAGAGGATAGGGTGAAACATCTCGGCATTTTACTTACTGAAAGTTACGTTTGCTTTTTTATTGGCATTTATTCGTATTATATTTATTTTTTTATATTTATCAATGTTTTTTGTATCATAAATGGTTGTATTTAATTTGATTGCTTTTGTTTTACTTACTGAAAATTACGTTTGCGTGTTTTTTTTTACATTTATTCGTATTATATTTATTTTTAATTATTATTATTATTATTTATTTCTTAGCAGACGCCCTTATCCAGGGCGACTTACAATCGCAAGCAAATACAAATACATTCAAGTGTTACAATATAAGTCATACAATAAGAACAAGAAATACAATAATTCTCAAGTGTGACAAACCACAATTCAATAATACAGCAGATAATAGTGAAAGTTACATCAGGATATGATTAAGTAGTGATAGTTACATCAGGATATGATTAAGTACAAAATACTACAGATTAAACACTTGGGAGATTACAATATTCTGAGGTACAGGATTAAATGCAGTAAAATAGGGGGCAGATAAGAGCAAAATAAAGCATATTTAAATGAAGGGTGATAGTGTCCCAGGATACAACAGAGGAGTTCTACAGGTGCTGTTTGAAGAGGTGAGTCTTAAGGAGGCGCCGGAATGTGGTCAGGGACTGGGCAGTCCTGACATCTGTAGGAAGGTCGTTCCACCACTGCGGAGCAAGGGTGGAGAAGGAGCGGGCTCGGGAGGCAGGGGAGCGTAGCGGAGGTAGAGCCAGTCTTCTAGTGCAGGCGGAGCGGAGAGGTCGAGTGGGGGTGTAGGGAGAGATGAGGGTCTGGAGGTAGCTGGGTGCAGTCTGATCAAGGCATCTGTAGGCTAGTACAAGAGTCTTGAACTGGATGCGAGCGGTGATCGGGAGCCAGTGGAGCGAGCGGAGTAGTGGAGTAGCGTGGGCGAAGCGAGGTAGAGAGAACACCAGGCGAGCAGCAGAGTTCTGGATGAGCTGGAGCGGACGGGTGGCAGACGCAGGGAGGCCAGCCAGGAGGGAGTTGCAGTAGTCTAGGCGGGAGAGTACCAGGGCCTGGACCAGGAGCTGGGTAGCATAGTTGGTGAGGAAGGGTCGGATTCTTCGGATGTTGCTCAGGAAGAATCTGCAAGTGCGTGCCAGAGTGGAGATGTGCTGGGAATAAGAGAGGCAGGGGTCCAGGGTGACTCCAAGGTTTTTAGCTGAGGAAGAGGGAGAGAGTGTGGTAGATTCCAGAGGAACAGAGATAGAGAGATCAGAGGAGGGGGAGGAGGAGGGAAAGAAAAGGAGGTCAGATTTAGAGAGGTTGAGTTTGAGGTGATGCGAGTGCATCCAGGAGGAAATAGCAGACAGACAGGTAGAGATACGGGAGGAGATGGTGGAGTCAGAGGTGGGGAAGGAGAGGAAAATCTGAGCATCATCAGCATAGAAATGGTATGAGAAACCATAGGATGCGATGAGGGGGCCCAGGGAGCGGGTGTAGAGAGAGAACAGGAGAGGACCCAAGACTGACCCTTGGGGGACTCCAGTCAAGAGAGGGTGAGGTGTGGAGGTTGCTCCACGCCAGGTTACCTGGTAAGTGCGGTTGGAGAGGTAGGAGGAGAACCAGGCCAGAGCAGTGCCAGAGATCCCCAGGTCAGCAAGAGATGATAGTAGAATAGAGTGATCAACAGTGTCAAAGGCAGCAGAGAGGTCGAGGAGAATTAGGACAGAGGAGAGAGAGGCAGCTCGGGCACACTTAAGTGAGTTGGTGACAGAGAGAAGGGCGGTTTCAGTGGAGTGAGCAGAGCGGAAGCCAGATTGGAGAGGGTCAAGCAGAGAGTGGTTGGACAGGAAAGCAGAGAGCTGGCGGTGTACAGTCCGCTCGAGGGTTTTGGAGAGGAAGGGTAGGAGGGAGACAGGACGGTAGCTCTGGAGGGAGGTGGGGTCGAGGGTAGGTTTTTTGAGGAGGGGAGTGATAGAGGCTTTTTTGAAGGCAGAGGGGAAGATGCCAGAAAGTAGAGAGGTGTTGAGGAGGGAGGAGATGAAGGGGAGTAGAGCAGGAGCAGCAGCTTGAAAGAGGTGAGTGGGGAGGGGGTCCAAGGCACACGTGGTGGGTTTGTGACCCTGGAGCAGGGAGGAGAGGTCAGAGTCTGAGAGGGGCAAGAAGGTGGAGAGGGAGGGCGAGTTAGTAGGGGATGTAGTGGGTGTAGGGGTTGGAGCAGGAGGGGGTGCGGGGGAGGGAGAGGTGTTAAAGAGTTTGCGGATATCTGAGATTTTAGAACAATATTTTTTGTATCATAAATGGTTGTATTGCATTTGATTGCTCTTCACGCGATTACATAATAGATTTTACAGTAAATATAAAATACATTAAATATTGTTTAATTACATATATATGCTAATAAATAATAATAATAAAGTAGAACAGCTTAAATGATCACAACTGTAACGCAAACATTATATTAAAATTGTAACTTTTCAAATAAAAAAAATGTTTATAACAAACAATAAGTTAGAAGTATAGTCTGGTAATAATTTCTACACATTTGTGGGTAGTCATGTTGATGCTTAGTCTTGCTATACTTATGGATCACAATCAGGGAGTTGTCATGATTACATACAGTTGCAGACAAAATTATTGACACCCTTAATTAAAGATCATTCAAGACGCTTTTTATTTTTTTTATTTTAATTGTTGTCAAATGTGGTTACCATTAAGGTCGCGTATAAGCCTTTTGTGTTTAGATGACTTTGTATAGTTATTTCATACACTGCTATACCAGATGTTTCTTTAAATCCTTGGATTTTTGCGAGCTGCTCGAACAATTCTTTATGCTATAGTCGTAATTTTCCTGGGACGTCCCCTTCTTTCCATCGTTTCAGTTGAATTAGTCTTCAAATACTTCTTGATTATTGTGGATTTTTGTATTACGATTTTTTTTATCCACAACGCTCTTTATCGATTCCCCTTCTGCTGTAGTAGTCACTGTAACAAGTGCTTTTCTCACATCGAGATCCAACTCCTTTGTTTTGACCATGCTGTGCTAAGTGCACAAACTATTTTGCTTCAGTTTCTGTGCGTGTTTTACAGCTAATGTTTTTTTTTTAGTGAGTTGTGTATCAGTTGTAGTAGTCAGAACCAGAAAGACATTCACAAAAAAGGCACAACATGTTGAAAAATGTAACAAACTTTATTTTCTGTATTCTTCACAATAAAACATGATCAGTACATGATCAGATTGCATATTTCCATTGTAAAGTGCTATCCAGGACTTAATGCGTAAGCAGTGGTGAAAAAAAAAAAAAAAGCTATACTGTAGGTCAGCTTTGGTAAAAAGCCCCCTCACCACGTCAAGGTCCTGACCTATGGAGTGGGGTGTTAGGAGCAGGTTTAACAGAACTTTAAAATGCCTTCTCACATAACCCACAAAGGACTTTAAAGAGGCTGTCTGTCTAAAAATGACATTTCATACTGTTAACTTGTATAGTATGTAATTGTCTAATATCATTTAATAGGAATGGAAATCGAATTTGAAATTGAAGCATTACATGTACTGTCTGAAACATGTACATGTAAAATGTGAAGTTGTTTATTACTTCAGAATTACATTTACTGTACTTTTATATCATGTTACACCCACCTTATTTGGCACAATTTCACTTCAATACAGTGAATCAACCCCTCCCCCAGCTGGTTCACAATAACTACATTAAACAAGGTGGGTATTAGAACTGACATCCAGTTTACTTTGGATATCTCTGCCCTGGAAATACTCAAGTCAGGCAATAATTCAGTAGCTCAGAAACTAAGACTACCATACCAATTAAAAATGAAAGTGAAAAAGCATCTGCAATATTTCTCCAAATAAAAACGTCTCAATACAGAATCAAGGTCTCCTGAAAAAAAAAGTCTTCAAAATAAGTAGTTTGTGTGCTCATGAAAAATAAACACTGAAGGCAATGAGCCTTATTAACAATGCCCTACTGTACATATGTAAATAGCTATAAATTATGGTAAAGTTGTTTGACAGGCATTACCAAATTTTAGTGTTAGTATAATATACTAAGCTGGAATGCTTAGATAAAATGTTCAAAAAAACATATAGTAAAAAACAAAATAATAAATCTGTTTCACCTTTACTTACATGCTTACCCATGTGTGTAACTCTGCAAATGGAGCACATATACTCCTCCATACTTATGAGGTCATCTGGCTGTAGATCTTCACACTGGCCATGGAACCATTCGCCACACCTCCCGCATTCCACCATCATCTCCAGTCCAATCCTGTATGGTCTCCTGCATGTGCAGTAGACCTCCACATCACAGAAATGTACCTCTGGGAGGGGAGTTCTCTCACAGCTCGGGAAAGGAGTAAGAGATCCAGCTACAAAACAAGAAAAAAGATGATCACGCATTTGCTTTTGATCATAACTTACCTGGATCTTGCGATGGTAAACAGTCCACAGTCACTACATCCCTGCTGCTGCTGTACATGTGGCCACCCGATCCAAACTGTCTTTCCACTGTACTGCAGCAGTGATACGACCTGGGAACGGAAATCATGCTTATTATTAATTCCCAAAGAGTCAAACACATTTAAATGGGGCACCCTTTTTTTTTTTGGGCAGTCATTGTTGTCAATGGGTGTTGCATCTTTTTGTACTAGAAATTGTCCTGATGCACCTATCTGTACAAAACATAGCAGATTTCCACCCCCTGTGGATGACACATTAATCACATTACAGATGGATGTCATGTGACAATGTGACACTTGCTCTAATTAGTCTGTAAACTGCAACCTGTTGTCAAATGATGTTTTGTGAGCACGTGCTTACAATCTGTTTAACTGGCTATCAAGAAAGTTTGTTACCAGACTAAGCTCTTAGTTTTCTACATATTACAGACTACATTTAAATTACGTATGTTCTTCCATTCTTTGTCTGACCTCACTATAAAAGTTTAATGATGTAATACTCACCGATCATGTACCATGGAGAAACAACTTTGATTGGCTTCAGTTCTGGGGCAACAGTCTTCACCCTCTCAAATCTCTGGCATGCTTCACAATTCAGGATCTTAAGGGAAACAGTAATGATGAAACAAGTAATACTTAAATCATGAATGGAAAAGCGACAAGAAGCAAAAAAATTAAAAAATTAGGTTTTTAAAAAATAAAAAGTACCCATTGCTCCACGTCCTTTACAATCCCTTTCCAGTAAAATCGTTGAATGATTTTCCCCATCATTCTCTTGATCCCAAAGTGTCCTGCGTGAACTTCATTGAGAATGGCAGTCTTCTCCTCTTCATCGGTCACAACCCTACAGAGACACTCTCCATTCTTCTCAGGGACATACAGGTACTTACCTGACAGATAAAACAAAAGGAAAGATAATATTACAGTAAATACTTTAATGAGTGGAGGTTTTTAAATGAATGTTTTTAAAAAGAATGAGCTAAAACCTATTCAAAAGAATCAGAACCACTGACAATACTGACATGTGGAAAACTGTCTCTGCCCTTTATAATGGTCATTTCTTAGACTCTTAAGTTACATAATTATATATATATATATATATATATTCTTCTTTAATACAAATTCTGTTTTCTGGTACTCACATTTCTGCTATTAGTTATATATAGAGAGATGTTTTAATCTTTTAAACCTTTTCTTTCATTTTATATATATATATATATATATATATATATATATATATATATATATATATATATATATATATATATATATTACACACACACGTTTATCATTTATTTAAATGTCTATGTACATCTTCAAAAATACAGGACGGCTTCAATAACTTATAATGTATTAATATTAATTTTCGATATTTATTTATTTTTTTTTACCTTTCAACTGTACTGGCTTTCTTTCTGATACCCCTCTTCTCTTCTTTGGTGGCTTTTTCAGGATACTCACCTGTGCTGAGGTAGCGATATAC
This sequence comes from Acipenser ruthenus, assembly GCF_902713425.1. Lineage (NCBI taxonomy): Eukaryota > Metazoa > Chordata > Actinopteri > Acipenseriformes > Acipenseridae > Acipenser > Acipenser ruthenus. Next base: position 8,754,817 of record NC_081238.1, on the reverse strand, counting down.
CGCTCTCAAGTGATCCATATCGATTGATAAATGTAGTTTTCTGAGGGGGGAAAAAACACAGTATTACAAATTTGTACTGTAAAAAGAAAAATGATTTGATTACAATTGTATGACGGCGCCAACGAACTCCAACTGTCAGTGTCAAGATCTGTGGAGCAAAAGCAGTGACGCGCATAGCAACAGAACGCTGACATGTCACATGACTCGGGGGGGGGGGGACAAATTTGGCAGGGGGGCAAAATTTGCCATGACACCGGCAGCAGCGTCGATGCAGCGAGTTTCACGCAGATATATAATCTGTGTTTCGTGTAATTATATTGATATTTCCCGTCCTCTTCTTCCGAATGAGATGTTCAAACACTAACGCGATACCCCTGATAATGTTTTTAGAAGTATATCAGGTTAATTCAAGTTGAGCGGGGTTGTCACAAACAGATCCACAATGGCGCAGGCATGCTCGCAGTTTCATAGCTTTCTCTTCGCTCGTCTTGCAGGTTCAGGGCGTGTGAACTTGTTTTTGGTAAATACAGCACAGGGTCGCAGAAAGGTCATTCTTTACGAGTAAACTTCCAGGCAGTAACCTCTGCTATTTCTACCCCATGCTTTTATTTAGTTTCTCTTAAACTGTATTGTTGTCTCCTATTCTTTATCCAGGACAGTATTCCTCCCTGCTGTCCAGCGGCACAGATTTAGACTCTTCCTCAGACTGCGCTGCGAACTAAACCAGGCAACAGAGCCGCGTCCACAGCAGCAGAAGAGTCACCAGCAATGAGACACGCCAAGGAGTGCGCTGCTCTGTGAGACTCGAGGGGACGCCTTATCAAAGCGCTTCCTCCAGCCTTTAATTAACTGCTATTGATTTAAAAAAGGACAAGACATCATGTTAATGTTACAACATGAAAAACTAAACACACTGAGAGTGCTGAAGAGGGCTTGAAATACAGTGTATTACTCAGCTGTGTGGTTCTAGTTTTGTAAAATGAACAGGTGGTTTACCTCTTTAAAATAAATAGGAGTTAATTAAAGACTGGCGTAAAAGCTTTGGAAAGATGTCCTGAGGTGTCTTATTGTGATTAAAAAGCGTCCCATTCCACAAGAAAAACCTGAGAGGCGTTAGAAAACTAAAGCTCTTTGAATGAAATGCTTTTTATTATTATTATTATTATTATTATTATTTATTTCTTAGCAGACGCCCTTATCCAGGGCGACTTACAATCGCAAGCAAATACAAATACATTCAAGTGTTACAATATAAGTCATACAATAAGAACAAGAAATACAATAATTCTCAAGTGTGACAAACCACAATTCAATAATACAGCAGATAATAGTGAAAGTTACATCAGGATATGATTAAGTAGTGATAGTTACATCAGGATATGATTAAGTACAAAATACTACAGATTAAACACTTGGGAGATTACAATATTCTGAGGTACAGGATTAAATGCAGTAAAATAGGGGGCAGATAAGAGCAAAATAAAGCATATTTAAATGAAGGGTGATAGTGTCCCAGGATACAACAGAGGAGTTCTACAGGTGCTGTTTGAAGAGGTGAGTGGCTATATGAATAACTACCCAGTAGTTATATGAATAACTACCCAGTGGAGTGACAGAGCAGGTTAATAAACTAAATCTATTGAATGAATAATGAAATCAGATATTATTAATGTCTTAGCAGACACCCTTATCCAGGGCAACTTAAAATTGTTACAAGATATCACATTATTTTTATATACAATTACCCATTTATACAGTTGGGTTTTTACTGGAGCAATCTAGGTAAATTACCTTGCTCAAGGGTACAGCAGCAGTGTCCCCCACCTGGGATTGAACCCACGACCCTCTGGTCAAGAGTCCAGAGCCCTGACCACTACTCCACACTGCTGCCCAGATAATATGTCAGAGAAACTCATAAATCAGTTTAGCATAATTTTTTTTTTTTTACATGTTTAAACCTTTAGAATAAATATCTGAATATTTGAAAAGTATAATAACTGTGTGGAAAAAGAGTCAAATCATTTTAATTTGTATTACAAATCATTCATAAGATAATGTCATGACTCGAAGGTGATTCACACCCCCTGACTAGGTGGCAGTAGCACATGGAGTGAGGATTGGATCTGGTTGCTACACGCTTCTTTGTCATCCAGCGCTCGTCTCTTGTTTTGCGCCGCGGCTGCTCCTGCGCAGGACCTCTTGAGAAGCTGCGCGGCTCTGCAGACTTTTAAACCCGTGGATGCGTGACCTGGATCTGAATCTGGACACGTTTTCCGCAGAATGTGCTCAGACTTAGTACCTGGAATAGAAAGGGCTGCTGCTGCGTGCAAAGTCTGTGTGTGATGCATGTATTTGAATGGGAAGGCTACGATAAAAACAGATATATCTTACTAAATACAAACCGAAGGCTGTGTTTCTGAATGCAAAGAGGATTCCGCTAGAGCAGTCTCAAACTAAACCAGTGAAGATGGACCTCAGTGTCTCCGTGTCGTTGTTTCAAGACGAGCTCGCCTCCACCGTCGAGCTCGCAGTGAAAGCGGCTGCAGACAGCGTCGTGTGCGCGATTACTGAAGCTGTGAGCAGCAAATTCACTGAATTACAAGAGGACATGTCTGCAGTGAAGAGAGAGAATGAAAGTCTGAAGCTGAGATTGGAAATATCAGAGAGCGAGCTGAAAGCCGTGCGAGGGTGTATAAACGCTGCACATGCAGACATTAAACAGCCTTTCATATTTCAAGGTAAGATGGGTTTTATTGGGTGGTATTGCTCGGTCAATCCAACACCTCAAACCACCTTCTACTGGAAAGATCTTGGGTCGAATCTCTCTTCAGACGCGTTTTAAAGTGTTTGATTATTATAAGCGCTGTTAATAGCACAGCTCTGTCCTAATATTGGTTATAAGGAGTCTAATTGAGGCATTGTGTTATTTTATAGATTATAAGAACGTAGTGCATCTAACCTAGTCTAATTCATATTTAAATAGGTATTCTAGAAACTAAGAAACTACTATATTGGTAAGTCTTAACCAGTCTGTAATTAGAGAGTCTTACACGGTGTCCTTCAGGTAAAGTGATGTCTTGTTTAGAGTCCCACTGAGAGTCACACTCACAGACCATATTACAGAGCTTTAGAATAATGATTTGGGACCTCATATCAACACACAGCAGCGCATCGTGTTTTCGTGTTTGACTGCACATCTGTTTTTAGATAAATGCTTTCATTGTCTTCAGCTCCAGTGCTGTGTTTGTCTTTGGTAGAGTCGCGGCTCATTATTTTGCTGTAGTCCTGTTTCCTTATTGTTAAACACACACATTTACAGCGATCTTTACAGACAGAACTGGGTGAATACAGGGGGCGGCATCAGCACCCTGCCTTAATATATTATTAAGAATGGATAGTGGTGCAGTATACATTATACTATAACAGTGTATTATTAAGAATGGATAGCGGTGCAGTATATATTATACTATAACAGTGTGTATTATTAAGAATGGATAGTGGTGCAGTATATATTATACTATAACAGTGTGTATTATTAAGAATGGATAGCGGTGCAGTATATATTATACTATAACAGTGTGTATTATTAAGAATGGATAGTGGTGCAGTATATATTATACTATAACAGTGTGTATTATTAAGAATGGATAGTGGTGCAGTATATATTATACTATAACAGTGTGTATTATTAAGAATGGATAGTGGTGCAGTATATATTATACTATAACAGTGTGTATTATTAAGAATGGATAGCGGTGCAGTATATATTATACTATAACAGTGTGTATTATTAAGAATGGATAGTGGTGCAGTATATATTATACTATAACAGTGTGTATTATTAAGAATGGATAGTGGTGCAGTATATATTATACTATAACAGTGTGTATTATTAAGAATGGATAGTGGTGCAGTATATATTATACTATAACAGTGTGTATTATTAAGAATGGATAGCGGTGCAGTATATATTATACTATAACAGTGTGTATTAAGAATGGATAGTGGTGCAGTATATATTATACTATAACAGTGTGTATTATTAAGAATGGATAGTGGTGCAGTATATATTATACTATAACAGTGTGTATTATTAAGAATGGATAGTGGTGCAGTATATATTATACTATAACAGTGTGTATTATTAAGAATGGATAGTGCTGCAGTATATATTATACTATAACAGTGTGTATTAAGAATGGATAGTGGTGCAGTATATATTATACTATAACAGTGTGTATTAAGAATGGATAGTGGTGCAGTATATATTATACTATAACAGTGTGTATTATTAAGAATGGATAGTGGTGCAGTATATATTATACTATAACAGTGTGTATTATTAAGAATGGATAGTGGTGCAGTATATATTATACTATAACAGTGTGTATTATTAAGAATGGATAGTGGTGCAGTATATATTATACTATAACAGTGTGTATTATTAAGAATGGATAGCGGTGCAGTATATATTATACTATAACAGTGTGTATTATTAAGAATGGATAGTGGTGCAGTATATATTATACTATAACAGTGTGTATTATTAAGAATGGATAGTGGTGCAGTATATATTATACTATAACAGTGTGTATTATTAAGAATGGATAGTGGTGCAGTATATATTATACTATAACAGTGTGTATTATTAAGAATGGATAGTGGTGCAGTATATATTATACTATAACAGTGTGTATTATTAAGAATGGATAGTGGTGCAGTATATATTATACTATAACACTGTGTATTGTTAAGAATGGATAGTGGTACAGTATATATTATACTATAACAGTGTATTAAGAATGGATAGTGGTGCAGTATATATTATACTATAACAGTGTGTATTATTAAGAATGGATAGTGGTGCAGTATATATTATACTATAACAGTGTGTATTATTAAGAATGGATAGTGGTGCAGTATATATTATACTATAACAGTGTGTATTATTAAGAATGGATAGTGGTGCAGTATATATTATACTATAACAGTGTGTATTATTAAGAATGGATAGTGGTGCAGTATATATTATACTATAACAGTGTGTATTATTAAGAATGGATAGCGGTGCAGTATATATTATACTATAACAGTGTGTATTATTAAGAATGGATAGTGGTGCAGTATATATTATACTATAACAGTGTGTATTAAGAATGGATAGTGGTGCAGTATATATTATACTATAACAGTGTGTATTAAGAATGGATAGTGGTGCAGTATATATTATACTATAACAGTGTGTATTATTAAGAATGGATAGTGGTGCAGTATATATTATACTATAACAGTGTGTATTATTAAGAATGGATAGTGGTGCAGTATATATTATACTATAACAGTGTGTATTAAGAATGGATAGTGGTGCAGTATATATTATACTATAACAGTGTGTATTAAGAATGGATAGTGGTGCAGTATATATTATACTATAACAGTGTGTATTATTAAGAATGGATAGTGGTGCAGTATATATTATACTATAACAGTGTGTATTAAGAATGGATAGTGGTGCAGTATATATTATACTATAACAGTGTGTATTAAGAATGGACAGTGGTGCAGTATATATTATACTATAACAGTGTGTATTATTAAGAATGGATAGTGGTACAGTATATATTATACTATAACAGTGTGTATTATTAAGAATGGATAGTGGTGCAGTATATATTATACTATAACAGTGTGTATTATTAAGAATGGATAGTGGTGCAGTATATATTATACTATAACAGTGTGTATTATTAAGAATGGATAGCGGTGCAGTATATATTATACTATAACAGTGTGTATTAAGAATGGATAGTGGTGCAGTATATATTATACTATAACAGTGTGTATTATTAAGAATGGATAGTGGTGCAGTATATATTATACTATAACAGTGTGTATTATTAAGAATGGATAGCGGTGCAGTATATATTATACTATAACAGTGTGTATTAAGAATGGATAGTGGTGCAGTATATATTATACTATAACAGTGTGTATTATTAAGAATGGATAGTGGTGCAGTATATATTATACTATAACAGTGTGTATTAAGAATGGATAGTGCTGCAGTATATATTATACTATAACAGTGTGTATTATTAAGAATGGATAGCGGTGCAGTATATATTATACTATAACAGTGTGTATTATTAAGAATGGATAGTGGTACAGTATATATTATACTATAACAGTGTGTATTATTAAGAATGGATAGTGGTGCAGTATATATTATACTATAACAGTGTGTATTAAGAATGGATAGTGGTGCAGTATATATTATACTATAACAGTGTGTATTATTAAGAATGGATAGTGGTGCAGTATATATTATACTATAACAGTGTGTATTATTAAGAATGGATAGTGGTGCAGTATATATTATACTATAACAGTGTGTATTAAGAATGGATAGCGGTGCAGTATATATTATCCTATAACAGTGTGTATTATTAAGAATGGATAGTGGTGCAGTATATATTATACTATAACAGTGTGTATTATTAAGAATGGATAGTGGTGCAGTATATATTATACTATAACAGTGTGTATTAAGAATGGATAGTGGTGCAGTATATATTATACTATAACAGTGTGTATTATTAAGAATGGATAGTGGTGCAGTATATATTATACTATAACAGTGTGTATTATTAAGAATGGATAGTGGTGCAGTATATATTATACTATAACAGTGTGTATTAAGAATGGATAGCGGTGCAGTATATATTATACTATAACAGTGTGTATTATTAAGAATGGATAGTGATGCAGTATATATTATACTATAACAGTGTGTATTAAGAATGGATAGTGGTGCAGTATATATTATACTATAACAGTGTGTATTATTAAGAATGGATAGTGGTGCAGTATATATTATACTATAACAGTGTGTATTATTAAGAATGGATAGTGGTGCAGTATATATTATACTATAACAGTGTGTATTATTAAGAATGGATAGTGGTGCAGTATATATTATACTATAACAGTGTGTATTATTAAGAATGGATAGTGGTGCAGTATATATTATACTATAACAGTGTGTATTAAGAATGGATAGTGGTGCAGTATATATTATACTATAACAGTGTGTATTATTAAGAATGGATAGTGGTGCAGTATATATTATACTATAACAGTGTGTATTAAGAATGGATAGTGCTGCAGTATATATTATACTATAACAGTGTGTATTATTAAGAATGGATAGTGGTGCAGTATATATTATACTATAACAGTGTGTATTATTAAGAATGGATAGTGGTACAGTATATATTATACTATAACAGTGTGTATTATTAAGAATGGATAGTGGTACAGTATATATTATACTATAACAGTGTGTATTAAGAATGGATAGTGGTGCAGTATATATTATACTATAACAGTGTGTATTATTAAGAATGGATAGTGGTGCAGTATATATTATACTATAACAGTGTGTATTATTAAGAATGGATAGTGGTGCAGTATATATTATACTATAACAGTGTGTATTAAGAATGGATAGTGGTGCAGTATATATTATACTATAACAGTGTGTATTAAGAATGGATAGTGGTGCAGTATATATTATACTATAACAGTGTGTATTATTAAGAATGGATAGTGGTGCAGTATATATTATACTATAACAGTGTGTATTAAGAATGGATAGTGGTGCAGTATATATTATACTATAACAGTGTGTATTAAGAATGGACAGTGGTGCAGTATATATTATACTATAACAGTGTGTATTATTAAGAATGGATAGTGGTACAGTATATATTATACTATAACAGTGTGTATTATTAAGAATGGATAGTGGTGCAGTATATATTATACTATAACAGTGTGTATTATTAAGAATGGATAGTGGTGCAGTATATATTATACTATAACAGTGTGTATTATTAAGAATGGATAGCGGTGCAGTATATATTATACTATAACAGTGTGTATTATTAAGAATGGATAGCGGTGCAGTATATATTATACTATAACAGTGTGTATTATTAAGAATGGATAGTGGTGCAGTATATATTATACTATAACAGTGTGTATTATTAAGAATGGATAGTGGTACAGTATATATTATACTATAACAGTGTGTATTATTAAGAATGGATAGTGGTGCAGTATATATTATACTATAACAGTGTGTATTATTAAGAATGGATAGTGGTGCAGTATATATTATACTATAACAGTGTGTATTATTAAGAATGGATAGTGGTGCAGTATATATTATACTATAACAGTGTGTATTATTAAGAATGGATAGTGGTACAGTATATATTATACTATAACAGTGTGTATTATTAAGAATGGATAGTGGTACAGTATATATTATACTATAACAGTGTGTATTAAGAATGGATAGTGGTGCAGTATATATTATACTATAACAGTGTGTATTATTAAGAATGGATAGTGGTGCAGTATATATTATACTATAACAGTGTGTATTATTAAGAATGGATAGCGGTGCAGTATATATTATACTATAACAGTGTGTATTATTAAGAATGGATAGTGGTACAGTATATATTATACTATAACAGTGTGTATTATTAAGAATGGATAGTGGTACAGTATATATTATACTATAACAGTGTGTATTAAGAATGGATAGTGGTGCAGTATATATTATACTATAACAGTGTGTATTATTAAGAATGGATAGTGGTGCAGTATATATTATACTATAACAGTGTGTATTATTAAGAATGGATAGTGGTGCAGTATATATTATACTATAACAGTGTGTATTAAGAATGGATAGTGGTGCAGTATATATTATACTATAACAGTGTGTATTATTAAGAATGGATAGTGGTACAGTATATATTATACTATAACAGTGTGTATTATTAAGAATGGATAGTGGTGCAGTATATATTATACTATAACAGTGTGTATTATTAAGAATGGATAGTGGTGCAGTATATATTATACTATAACAGTGTGTATTAAGAATGGATAGTGGTGCAGTATATATTATACTATAACAGTGTGTATTATTAAGAATGGATAGTGGTACAGTATATATTATACTATAACAGTGTGTATTATTAAGAATGGATAGTGGTGCAGTATATATTATACTATAACAGTGTGTATTAAGAATGGATAGTGGTGCAGTATATATTATACTATAACAGTGTGTATTATTAAGAATGGATAGTGGTGCAGTATATATTATACTATAACAGTGTGTATTATTAAGAATGGATAGTGGTGCAGTATATATTATACTATAACAGTGTGTATTATTAAGAATGAACAGTTTTGCAGTATATATTATACTATAACAGTGTCTATTAAGAATGGATAGTGGTGCAGTATATATTATACTATAACAGTGTGTATTATTAAGAATGGATAGTGGTGCAGTATATATTATACTATAACAGTGTGTATTATTAAGAATGGATAGTGGTGCAGTATATATTATACTATAACAGTGTGTATTATTAAGAATGGATAGTGGTGCAGTATATATTATACTATAACAGTGTGTATTATTAAGAATGGATAGTGGTGCAGTATATATTATACTATAACAGTGTGTATTCTTAAGAATGAACAGTTTTGCAGTATATATTATACTATAACAGTGTCTATTAAGAATGGATAGTGGTGCAGTATATATTATACTATAACAGTGTGTATTATTAAGAATGGATAGTGGTGCAGTATATATTATACTATAACAGTGTCTATTCTATTATTAAAATCTATCATTTGCTCAGAATAGCGTGAAGCTGCAGTTTGTTTGTTAGAAAAATTCTAACCATAAAATAAATAAATAAAGTACATTGTTCAGCTCATGGTAAACAGAATTAGGAAACGATCGCTCATATTGTTTAAAACCCAGACACTTACTAATACAGAGTATAACAGAATTAGGAAACGATCTCTCATATTGTTTAAAATCCAGACACTTACTAATACAGAGTATAACAGAATTAGGAAGCGATCTCTCATATTGTTTAAAATCCAGACACTTACTAATACAGGGTATAACAGAATTAGGAAGCGATCTCTCATATTGTTTAAAATCCAGACACTTACTAATACAGGGTATAACAGAATTAGGAAACGATCGCTCATATTGTTTCAAATCCAGACACTTACTAATACAGAGTATAACAGAATTAGGAAGCGATCTCTCATATTGTTTAAAATCCAGACACTTACTAATACAGAGTATAACAGAATTAGGAAACGATCTCTCATATTGTTTAAAATCCAGACACTTACTAATACAGAGTATAACAGAATTAGGAAACGATCTCTCATATTGTTTAAAATCCAGACACTTACTAATACAGGGTATAACAGAATTAGGAAACGATCGCTCATATTGTTTAAAATCCAGACACTTACTAATACAGAGTATAACAGAATTAGGAAACGATCGCTCATATTGTTTAAAATCCAGACACTTACTAATACAGGGTATAACAGAATTAGGAAGCGATCTCTCATATTGTTTAAAATCCAGACACTTACTAATACAGGGTATAACAGAATTAGGAAACGATCGCTCATATTGTTTAAAATCCAGACACTTACTAATACAGGGTATAACAGAATTAGGAAACGATCGCTCATATTGTTTAAAATCCAGACACTTACTAATACAGAGTATAACAGAATTAGGAAGCGATCTCTCATATTGTTTAAAATCCAGACACTTACTAATACAGGGTATAACAGAATTAGGAAGCGATCTCTCATATTGTTTAAAATCCAGACACTTACTAATACAGAGTATAACAGAATTAGGAAACGATCGCTCATATTGTTTAAAATCCAGACACTTACTAATACAGGGTATAACAGAATTAGGAAGCGATCGCTCATATTGTTTAAAATCCAGACACTTACTAATACAGAGTATAACAGAATTAGGAAACGATCGCTCATATTGTTTAAAATCCAGACACTTACTAATACAGGGTATAACAGAATTAGGAAACGAACGCTCATATTGTTTAAAATCCAGACACTTACTAATACAGGGTATAACAGAATTAGGAAACGATCGCTCATATTGTTTAAAATCCAGACACTTACTAATACAGGGTATAACAGAATTAGGAAACGAACGCTCATATTGTTTAAAATCCAGACACTTACTAATACAGGGTATAACAGAATTAGGAAGCGATCTCTCGTATTGTTTAAAATCCAGACACTTACTAATACAGGGTATAACAGAATTAGGAAGCGATCTCTCGTATTGTTTAAAATCCAGACACTTACTAATACAGGGTATAACAGAATTAGGAAGCGATCTCTCATATTGTTTAAAATCCAGACACTTACTAATACAGAGTATAACAGAATTAGGAAGCGATCTCTCATATTGTTTAAAATCCAGACACTTACTAATACAGGGTATAACAGAATTAGGAAACGATCTCTCATATTGTTTAAAATCCAGACACTTACTAATACAGGGTATAACAGAATTAGGAAACGAACGCTCATATTGTTTAAAATCCAGACACTTACTAATACAGGGTATAACAGAATTAGGAAGCGATCTCTCGTATTGTTTAAAATCCAGACACTTACTAATACAGGGTATAACAGAATTAGGAAACGATCGCTCATATTGTTTAAAATCCAGACACTTACTAATACAGGTTACTATTTAAGAGCAGAGGATGCATGCACTAGGGAGAGCCACACCATTTCAAATGTATTGTAATACTAGAAGGGATGTGATTGGATGTATATATACAGTTCATATGACGTTGCACAAGTAAGCTTCCAATGTTGTTACTAATGATTATTACACAGGTGGAGTTTGTACAAAAAAACATATTGCTGCACTTTGAAAAGTCAGAATTGTGTAAATCACTTGTTTCCATGAAGCTGCTTTGAGAATAAGCAGCTCTCCTGCTGCAGCCCCTTGTCTGCTCATTGTATTTGACACATTGAAACTTGTATTCTGTGATGACAGTTTCCATCCCAACCATGATCACAATACAGTATGAGTTCACAGAAAGACATTCCTCAGACACTTTGCTGAGACTTGCCTCTGTTGTCCTCAGCTGTTGTGTGGTTTCCTGCTGCGAGGAAAAATGTGTTTTAATTTGGGAGTTAAAGGGTAAAGTAACACTATTAATTAAAAATAAATCAATAAAATAAGAGAGATAGCTCCTCTTAGACCCAGTGACATTATGTTGACTCAGAAATGTCTTCATCTAGACAATGTGGGGAAGCTATAAAAAAGACCAACAAGATGCTCTGATATATTGTGAAAAGTGTTGAATTTAAATCAAGGGAAGTAATGTTAAAACTTTACAATGTATTAGCAACACCACATCTAGAATATTCTGTTCAGTTCTGGTCACCTCGTTACAAAAAGGATATTGCTGCCCTAGAAAGAGTGCAAAGAAGAGCAACCAGAATTATCCCGGGTTTAAAAGGCATGTCGTATGCAGACAGGCTAAAATAATTGAATCTTTTCAGTCATTCTGACAAGGGGCTGGCTTTGTAGAGGAACCTAGCTAGTAAGTAAGAGTTGTAATTTTATACAATTTTGTTTCCCACAGATCCCATTGAGAGCCACGCAATCCCTGAAGCTGAAGCACAGGAAGGGCCAAAGATAGAAGCAGTTTACACACAAGAGGAGTCCTTTGAGCAGGAGTGGTGTGCAAGTCTAATACAGGTTACAGAGCTGACATGTGTTAAAGATGAAGACGTCCCTGAACAGGAATGTGTTCCTATTAAAGAGGAATTCATAGAACAGGAATGTGTCTCCATCGCAGAGGAACGTCGTACTAAAAATAATGTCTGTACACTTGAGGAGAACACCAAGCTGGGATCCAGCCTGTGTGATGATTCTCCATCTGAATGTGATCTGGGATTTGGAGGTAATCCTAGAAAACAAGCAGCATTGAGCTGCCTATTCATCCTGCAGAACCTGGTACTGAACACCAGCAGTGTGCTTGAGAGTCATATTTTAACCAAGGGGAGCTGCCCAACCACTATGTCAACAAGGACATCACTGTGCTTGCTCCTGAGGCACCTGCTAGCTATGCAGCCACTGCCACGCCTCTTTAGAATGCTGTGAGATCAGCGCTGTCCAATCACGCTGGATGTGCAGCCACTGCCACGCCTCTTTAGAATGCTGTGATATCAGAGCTGTCCAATCACGCTCCTGGAGGCCATTCCACTCCACATTGAACAGGTTCACTTCTATAAAGTGCTGCTCCTGTGCCTGGATGGATCTTTAATTAGTTCATTTAAACAACTCAGAACAGGGTTGGAACAAAGATCATGAGTGGAAGGGCCAGCTTTGGACACCCCTGTGTTAGATCTGTGCCTTTCCCCATTTCTGGTAGGCTGTTTGCAGTTGTGCTGCTCCCACAGCTGTACAGAGCTGCAGGGATCACATGTCCCATCACTGGGTGATGTCAGATCCAGTCGGGTTGCTTAGCGTCACCAGAAGAAACATTTCAGTAGAGCATTTCTGTGGAGAGTATGCAGCAGCATCGCCACAATGAGAGTGAACCCGTATTGTATGACCCATCAGTCTTATTTTAATTCTTACACTTTATTCAGATACAATATCATGTTTAAAAGCTCATCTCACTACAACTTTCCCAGGGACTGTAATGTTTGCTCTCAGCAGCACATTTCACTCTTGTGCGTCTCACAGTAAGCATTGCTGTGTTGTTATTGTCACAGTACATTAAGTACGTGTGTGGAGGGGTTCTGTACAGCAGACCAGCAAATCAGTTTCAGCTGGGAGGGGGATTCTGGGAATTGTAGTTTTACCAGGTCTTTGCTCTAATTTTGAATCATCAGAGTTCACTCTAGTTGTCATGTTTATGACATGAAGCCCTGCAGAACAGTGCATGTGGAAGAATGCTGTACAATAACCTTTGTCTCTCTTCTCTTTCTTTCTTTAGCTTCTAAAGTAGATGAAGGAGAACACGACTCCACTCCATCACCCCAGTGCAAAAACTCTTCTAGAGGCAAACCACAGTGCAAGAAACACAGAGAAACGACACCCCAAGAAGAGTATGTGAAGACATTGAGAACTCACTCAGTTAAAATCCCTTCTTTACAAGACAGACACCCACTTACTGTGGAGAGTACAGAGACGCCACATTCTGCATGTTTTAACAATTCTGAAACCCAGGGCAACTTGAAGACCTTGCCTCATTCTATTAAAGGTGGGAAGAGTTCCTGTCAATTAGACATTCCTGAAACTCACAAGGGAAATCCCACAGGAGGGACTACGTTTTCCTGGGCTGATTGTGGGAAGAGTTTCAATCATATATCACTGCTTAAAAGACACCAGCGCATTCATACAGGAGAGAAACCTTCCCACATACAGTCCAGTGATAAGAGTTTCACACACTTAGGAAATCTTAATTCACACCAGCACATTAACATAGGAGAGAAACCTCATCACTGTGATGTTTGTGGGAAGAGATTCAGCCATTTAAGAGACCTTAAAAGACACCATCAAATTCACACAGGAGAGAAACCTTATCACTGTGCTGTTTGTGGGAAGAGATTTAGCCTGATTGGAAACCTTAAAAGACACCATAAAATTCACACAGGTGTGTAATCCTCTCCCTGCACTTAGTGTGTGAAGTGAAGTCAGTTGCAGGCTCTTACAGGACTCGAGAACATTCTCAGAATTGCAGACGCTTGGGGACACCTAAACAACAGGAGGACATTTGACTAAATACAGAAATATTTACTGAAAACAAAATAATAAACTTGCTTGATAAACAGGGTCACCCCTAATCACAATCTGTTCAGATCAAAAGCTCACAGACTCAAATATGAACGAGTACATCTTGTATTCATCGTCTTGTTGAGCATTCGGATTGTGTTACCTCACATTAGTAATATATTAAATAGATTGTTATTATGAATGCACGTTTCTCTTTCCTTTCTCTTGCGTTGCTCAGCCTCTTGCATTGGGTTCTGTGGAAGCTTCCCCAATACCACGGTGAATCTGCGGTACCTCAAGACACAGCACAGTGTACTGCAGTTATCATGCCGGCAGCTTGCAGTGTAAAGCAGTACTGTTTCCAGCAGGGGGCACCAGAGAGCTTTTAGGAATGTAATGGGCTGCATACCATTGCTTCTTAACGAGATGATTTCTGCTCAGGATGTGTTTAATATTGCCCTCTCTCTCGGGTGCTCTATTAACAAACGTAGGTTCTGTGTTTTTAATATCAATTTGTTGATTGACAACGAGACTACTAAACCAAATAAAATCTATATTAAAAATGTTTTGCTGCCTGTATTAAATGCTGTTTTAAATGATGTTCAGTGTCTTGTAAATCAAGGATTTCATTTTAAACATCCAGAACAGGCATTTTCAATACTTGGAAATGGGACTTTTAGCAACAATGCCTCCATCTTTTGGTTGAAGTAGATTATGATTAGCTGCTCCGCAGCTTAGTATGCAGCTCTGTACTGAATCCACAAGTTCATCGCAATTGACCCAGATGGTTGTCATTGCTGGCTTCATTAGGAGCACTAGGCACTGGGAAATGTAGTTCTGATGCCATTTTAAAATCCCAGAACTACATTCTCTTTAACAGATTTCCATAAGTGCTGTGCGCTACACCACTATCTGTGGAAGAGGCTGAAAGCAGAGCCACGCAATGCTGTTACAAAGCAATGCCAGCAGCATTCATCTGGAGAGCCTGCACAACCTCTGCCCCAGATTTACAGCCTAATAAAGTCAAGGATACCAGATCTGATGACAGCACTGGAAGATGCTATTGATAGTGATGGTGTTGGAGTGGAGACACAAGAGGCTGTCCCTGGAACATCAGGTATCATTCACTACAAAATGAGTATTCAAATCAATTCAAAATGAGCATTCAAATCAATTCAAAATGAGCATTCAAATCAATTCAAAAACGAGTATTTAAATCAAATCTGATACTTCTCCCTAAACTACAGAATTTGAAAATCTTATTCTGAAAAGAAATAGTTTTTAAAAGATATCTTCAACTTTCAGCTTTTCTTTTTTTTTCTTTTAAGATGTGGGTTGCACCCCCTGTGCAGCTGTGTGATCTGATGCAGTATTTATAAATGCATCTAGACAATTCCTGCCGTACCTTTCTCTGCACATAAACTTGTCCAGGTATGACGGTATCAGCTCCTCTTCTGTGCCCTGTATTGTTATAAATGGTTTCTTAACACAGGCCCTGTTGCTGTCCAGCCGTAAACTGCAAAGTCAGTTTGATAAGTGACCGGGTATTTGATAATGCAAACAGGGTCTCAGGTTGGGTCTGCATCAGTTTCCCAACAGCAGTAAAATAGTTTGTGTAACAATAAAGACGTGTTGTAAGTGTGATTTTTATGAGAGCTTCCTTTATTAAGTGTTGTGTATGTTCTCAAGCCGGACCCTCTCATCAGTTTTTCTCTCAAAGTGGGATAACAATTGATTAAAATACACGAGTTTAAATGGAGCTGTCAGGTTTCAGCAGAGGAATCCACGGCTCACCGCGCTTCAAGCGACCCCTGTGGCCGATAGTGCGCCTGTGGCTCTGTAGTGGAGCCACCAGATCTGTGTTGTCCTCCGGCACTATAGGTCTGGTAGCATTGCTGTGGATCTGCAGTGCGAGAAATGACGGCTTGGAAGGAGCACGTTTCGGAGGACGCGTGTTCCAGACGCCATTTCCCGAGTCGGGGAGGGGGGCGACGACTACATTTTTATAAAAAATATATATAAAAAATACAAATAAACCAGGGAACGCAAGCACTTTGATATCCATACCAGTTACACAAAGCTATTTATTATGTTTTGAAACAGCACATATCGCACAAAAAAAATTCCCGAGGTTCGAACGTGCAACCCGCTGCGCCTCTAGGTAGCTGTTGAAATGTATTTAAATTTTTAAACTGACATAAATTAATAAATGGCAAACCAGGAAAATACATGTCACTAATCGATTTGGTTGATTTTATATATATATATAACCCCTGCAGGGTTCCGGGTTCCCGAGTGGTGCATCCTGTAAAGGTGCTCTGCGTGGAGTGCAGAATGCGCTCTATAGCCTGGACGTTCCCTGTTCGAGTCCAGGCTGTTCCACAGCCGACCGTGGACGGGTGCTCCCAAGGGGCTGGCTATTTACAGTATAAAACATTAAACAAAATATATAAAAAGCTACAACAATGCATTATATATAGATATACACACATATATTGCATATTATTTATATACAGTGTCTTTTAAAAGTATTCACCCCCCTTGGACTTTTCCTCATTTTATTGTGTTACAACCTGGAATCAAAATGGATTTAATTAGGAGTTTTTGCCACTGATCAACACCAAAAAAAGTCCATAATGTCAAAGTGAAAAATAAAATCTAAATTCTAAATTAATTACAAATACAAAACAGAAAATAATTGATTGCATAAGTATTCACCCCCTTGAGTCAATATTTGGTAGAGGCACCTTTGGCAGCAATTACAGCCATGAGTCTATTTGGATAAGTCTCTACCAGCTTTGCACATCTGGACACTGCAATTTTTGCCCATTCTTCTTTGCAAAATTGCTCAAGCTCCGTCAAGTTGGATGGGGACCTTTGGTGAACAGCAATTTTCAACTCTTTCCACATATTCTCAATTGGATTGAGGTCCAGGCTTTGACTGGGCCACTCCAGGACATTGACCTTTTTGTTTTTAAGCCACTCCAGTGTGGCTTTGGCTGTATGTTTGGGGTCATTGTCCTGCTGGAAGATGAATCTTCTCCCAAGTCCCAGGTCTCTTGCAGACTTCAGCAGGTTTTCCTCCAGGATTTCTCTGTACTTTGCTGCATCCATTTTGCCCTCTATCTTCATGAGTTTTCCTGGCCCTGACGCAGAGAAGCATCCCCATAGCATGATGCTGCCACCACCATGCTTCACGGTAGGGATGGTGTTCTCAGGATGATGTGCGGTGTTAGGCTTGCACCAAACATAGCGCTTAGTGTTGAGGCCAAAAAGCTCTATTTTGGTCTCATCAGACCATAGAATTTCTTCCACTAGGTCTCTGAGTCTCCCACATGCCTTCTGGCAAACTCTAGCTGAGATTTGATGTGAGTTTTTTTCAACAATGGCTTTCTTTTTGCCACTCTCCCATAAAGGCCAGTTTTGTGAAGCACCCGGGCTATTGTTGCCGTATGTACAGTGTCTCCGAGCTCAGCTGTTGAAGACTGTAACTCCTTTAGAGTTGCCATAGGCCTCTTGGTGGCCTCCCTGAGTAGTGCCCTTCTCGCCCGGATACTTAGTTTTTGAGGACGGCCTGTTCTAGACAGATTCACAGTTGTGCCATATTCTCTCCATTTCTTAATAATGGACTTTACTGTGCTTCAGGGGATATTCAATGCCTTGGAAATGTTCTTATATCCTACCCCTGATTGGTGCTTTTGAAGAACCTTATTCCGGATTTGCTTTGAATGTTCCTTCATCTTCATGATGTAGTTTTTGTTAGGAAATGTACTAACCAACTGTGGGACCCCCCAGAGACAGGTGTATTTAACCTGAAATCATGTGAAACACCTTAATTGCACACAGGTGGACTCCATTCAACTACTACTTATTATTATTATTATTATTATTATTAGTTTATTTAGCAGACGCCTTTATCCAAGGTGACTTACAAAGACTAGGGTGTGTGAACTATGCATCAGCTGCAGAGTCACTTACAACTACGTCTCACCTGAAAGACGGAGCACAAGGAGGTGAAGTGGACTTGCTCAGGGTCACACAATGAGTCAGTGGCTGAGATGGGATTTGAACCAGGGACCTCCTGTTTATAAGCCCTTTTCTTTAACCACTGGACCACACAGCCTCCTTATGTGTCTTCTAAAAGACAATTGGTTGCACCAGAGCTTATTTAGGTGTGTCATAGCATAGGGGGTGAATACTTATGCAATCAATTATTTTCTGTTTTATATTTGTAATTAATTTGTAGATTTTATTTTTCACTTTGACATTGACAAAAACTCCTAATTAAATCCATTTTGATTCCATGTTGTAACACAATAAAATGTGGAAAAGTCCAAGGGGGGTGAATACTTTTGAGAGCCCCTGTATCTAGTTACATGATTGGCCAACGAAACCTGTGAGTTTATGGAATCTTTGTAGACAATCAGTCTGCAAAGACAACTTTTCAGAGTCTGCTTTTGTAAAGTGTAAAATAAAAAATACCAGAATCCTTTGTTCTGAAAACACTTGAAAGAGTTCCCACTTGGTCACTATCTCTGTGACCTCAAATAAACAAACCTGCAAATTCAAGAACTTTCCCGTCACTTCTGTAGAATCTCCATTTGTACTTTTTTGTAAATCTGTGAGTGAGTGAGTGAGTGAGTGAGTGAGCACATGCTTTTACTTTTAAATGAATAAATTATAATGGAACAGCCAAGCTGGTTAAACTATAATGCTTGTTATTAAAAGTTAAAGAATAAACCATGTGTAACAGTAAGAGATTTAAATGTAAACTAAATATATATTTACAATACAGTATTTTGATATAAGACTCCCATTCTATAGCAGTAGGAGCCATTTGGGGTTTTGTGACCTGCAGACTTTTATTTTCCAGCTTCTTCAGTACAGTTTCTACGAGGGCCTGCTGTTAGTAAAACCTGAAATGGACCAAACTGCTATCCATTATGAGTCTTACTTCCATCCCTGCATATGCAATTAACAATAAAAGTAATAGCTAATTCAATAGCAGTAAAGGTAACAGTCACTATAGCAATAGAATTCAAAATGATAGATGTATCAACAGCAGCAATGTTAGCAATGGCTATAGCAATAGAAGTAATACAGCTACATCAACAGCAGCAAGAATGAACAAAATAATAAGAGTTTAAAACAATACAAATATCCATAATCCCTCTTCTCAGTGTCCTGAAGCAGTTTGGACTCACGCAGGCTGTAACAGCTCTAGAGGGAGGGGTGTCAGCTGGACACAGCAGTGCTATAAATAACAGTGCAGAGTGAATATACAAAATCATACCGTGATTAAATAATAGTGCAGAGTGAATATACAAAATCATATCGTGATTAAATAATAGTGCAGAGTGAATATACAAAATCATATCGTGATTAAATAATAGTGCAGAGTGAATATACAAAATCATATCATGATTAAATAATAGTGCAGAGTGAATATACAAAATCATACCGTGATTAAATAATAGTGCAGAGTGAATATACAAAATCATATCGTGATTAAATAATAGTGCAGAGTGAATATACAAAATCATACCGTGATTAAATAATAGTGCAGAGTGAATATACAAAATCATATCGTGATTAAATAATAGTGCAGAGTGAATATACAAAATCATACCGTGATTAAATAACAGTGCAGAGTGAATATACAAAATCATATCGTGATTAAATAATAGTGCAGAGTGAATATACAAAATCATACCGTGATTAAATAATAGTGCAGAGTGAATATACAAAATCATACCGTGATTAAATAATAGTGCAGAGTGAATATACAAAATCATATCGTGATTAAATAATAGTGCAGAGTGAATATACAAAATCATACCGTGATTAAATAATAGTGCAGAGTGAATATACAAAATCATATCGTGATTAAATAATAGTGCAGAGTGAATATACAAAATCATACCGTGATTAAATAATAGTGCAGAGTGAATATACAAAATCATATCGTGATTAAATAATAGTGCAGAGTGAATATACAAAATCATACCGTGATTAAATAATAGTGCAGAGTGAATATACAAAATCATACCGTGATTAAATAATAGTGCAGAGTGAATATACAAAATCATACCGTGATTAAATAATAGTGCAGAGTGAATATACAAAATCATATCATGATTAAATAATAGTGCAGAGTGAATATACAAAATCATACCGTGATTAAATAATAGTGCAGAGTGAATATACAAAATCATATCGTGATTAAATAATAGTGCAGAGTGAATATACAAAATCATATCATGATTAAATAATAGTGCAGAGTGAATATACAAAATCATATCGTGATTAAATAATAGTGCAGAGTGAATATACAAAATCATATCGTGATTAAATAATAGTGCAGAGTGAATATACAAAATCATACCGTGATTAAATAATAGTGCAGAGTGAATATACAAAATCATACCGTGATTAAAGTAAAATAAGCAATAATACACGTGAACAAAAATAATACAAATAAATCAATAATAAGGTGCTGAAGCACACCTGCAACACTTGCAGTACTATTTTTGATATGTTGTCCAAACAACTAGATTTACAGTAGTGTTTTTATGTTGTCCAAAAAACAGCCTACAGTAGTGTTTTGATATTTCCAATCAACAATTACATCACAGTACAATTTTTATGTTGTCCAAGCAACTATATTTACAGTCCTATTTTGCATATGCTGTCCAAACAACAACTATATTTACAGAACTATTTTGTATATGTTGTCCAAACAATAACTATATTTACAGAACTATTTTGTATATGTTGTCCAAACAACTGTATTTACAGAACTATTTTGTATATGTTGTCCAAACAATAACTATATTTACAGAACTATTTTGTATATGTTGTCTAAACAACTGTATTTACAGTACTATTTTGTATATGTTGTCCAAACAATTTTATTTTCCCTTTTCTCTTTGCCATCTCTGCTTTTCGATGCCTGGAGTTCAGACCAGGTCATTTCCTGTGTCATCCCCTGATCTTTGTAAAGGTTAAACACCCAGGCAGGACAATAGATGTATTTTTCTGTTTGGTCCCTGTTTTAATGCCAATCTGCAGAACCTACGCAGTTGGCCAGACGGCTGAGGTTCTGTCTGCTTCCTCTTTTTCTGCTCTAATCTTTGCTTTGTGGCATCTCAACACTTTTGTACAGCAGTAAAAGTACCTGATGGTCCCTTCTTTGGTTTTCTTGAACTGCTGTTGCTTCTGATGTCATCTGTTCATAATTTCTTGCATGGTTTTTTCAATTGACTCTGGTGTTAAGGCAGTGGATGGAGCAGTAGGTGTTAACAGCAGTGCAGGTGGGTTGACAGCTGCAGGTGACACGGTTACCACTGGGACCTGTACAGTGGCACTGCCTTCAGTTAAATGATGCCACAGCAGTGGAGTCTCCTGGAGCTTTTCAGGACTGGTGTTGAGGGATGAGCTGGTGTTTTTCATCTTTGCCAGGTGTTTCACATACCTAGATATGTGCTGCTTGGTTGTTGGATGAAGCACACTGTGTGGATCCATGCAGGATCTGTTCACCATGGTGGAATAATCATGGTCAACCAGTCTTAATGGTGTTGTGTGGATTTTCTTTCCCGTAGACACCTGGGGAAGGGGTGGTGGAGATGGACTTGCTGGTAGAGGAAAAAACAGAAAAGTGTAAGTTAATCTGTTAATCTGTCTCTTGTATAAATAAGATATCATTGTGCTGTTTGCTTAGCCTGAACTGTTGAGCTTTGCTTTGTGGTCCTCGTGTGAGATGACATGTCTTGTACATTAAGAAACTCTCTTCACTCTGGTTATTAACTGATTATAAATCAAACAAATACAAAAGCAAGCCATCATATATTTGTTTTGTTCTTGCGCTTGCCTCTTAGGCACTCCTTTGTATCTGCACAGGTTGCATTTGCTTTAATTGTAACTATATTGTATTTGCTCGTACTTGTAACTATATTTACATTTTGAACTTGCACTTAAACTACACTGTCTGTAATGCTTAACGATATGCTTAACTTGCACATTACTCATTGTAATACTTTGCAACGGTAACTCAACCTGGATAAGCAAACAAATAATAATATCAAATCAGTTATAACCGCATGCAATCCACATTAACGGTATTTAGAAAGTATATTAGTTTTATATAATATACAGTTAGAATAGCTCCTTTTTGACATTTACTCACTCTTATAATAAACAATAACAACAACAACCGCATTCTTACCTGTCACTCCGAGCTACGCGAGAAAGTTGTGATGTTTATAGCAGAATGATGTTTAATAATATAAAATCAATTAGCAATACATATTAACTGTATATAGAATCTATAACAAAAACATTGTCAATGTCAAAAAAACAGTTAGAAAAACGCAACAGCCATTTAAAGGGGTGATATCAAACACAAAAGTCCAAGTTAGGAGAAGCAATTAGGCCAATCTTGTCAAGCATCAAGCAAATAGGCACAATTGGAAAGGTTGAAATGCTCTTTGTATGACTTGAAGTGACTGAGACACACTCAGACTGTGTGTGTTGTAGTGTGTCTGTGTGTCTCAGTGTGTGTGTGTGTGTGTGTATGTCTCAGTGTGTGTGTGTGTGTGTGTATGTCTCAGTGTGAGTGTGTGTGTGTGTGTATGTGTGTGTGT
Source organism: Acipenser ruthenus (assembly GCF_902713425.1). Taxonomy (NCBI): domain Eukaryota; kingdom Metazoa; phylum Chordata; class Actinopteri; order Acipenseriformes; family Acipenseridae; genus Acipenser; species Acipenser ruthenus. The sequence goes on along the minus strand of NC_081238.1, from coordinate 8,731,477 downwards.
GTGTGTGTGTGTGTGTGTGTGTGGGTGTGTGTGTGTGTGTGTATGTGGGTTGGCCCTGCACATGAAAAGGGGGCAGGGCAAAACCCTGCTATTTAAATATGTTGCCTTTTATTGTTTCATTTAAAATGTATTGTTTATTATTTTAAGAAAATGTGTGTTTATCTTAGCACGGGGTACCCCTGGCCCTGTGTATTTTGTATGTATATTTATAGGATGGCAAAGCTGTATGTTTGTTATTGTTTAGCAGCATGGATGGGAAGCCCCAACCACACAAAAACCTTGTGCAGAAGGTGACCATCTCCCGAGTTAATTAATTGATTGTTTCTAATAGGGAGATGGTCATCTGTATAAAAGCCTGCAGCTTTCAGTGAGTGAGAGAGTGAGAGAGTGAGAGAGTGGCAAAGCAAAACGAAAGTAAAAATACTGTTACGAGTGCTGGAAGCTCCAGCACCATATTTGTTTAGTTAAGATTTCTTTGTGTTGGTGACTTGTTTTTGTTTATTATTTATACTCTGTGAACATTGTTTTTGTTACAACCTTTTTTTGTTTTTGTGTTTAAATAAACATTAAAAAGCCATACATCTTATTAATAATAATAATAATAATAATAATAATAATAATAATACAGCTCTCTTGCTTCATATTGATTCTTTGTCACCCAGGATTTGGTGTATAAGAAGTTATGGATGTATTAATATGGAAGTATGTTAACAGATAATGCTTCTGTCCCTGTACTTGTTAGAGGAGTAGTTTAGTCCCTGAGGGACGCATTTTGATTCTGGCAGCACTGTCCTAAATTACCATTAAATTGTTGTTTTGTGCTTTTTAAAAGTCTAAAAGGATGATTACAATAAGAAAGAAAGAAAGAAAGAAAGAAAGAAAGAAAGAAAGAAAGAAAGAAAGAACACTGTTGTCCAGCACAGAGAGCCCCGAGTGACTCTCACACCTGAAAGAACACTGTGTCTATGTGGCAAAGTGCCCCCCCTGTGTATGTTATATGTTACGTGTTGTGTGTAAATGTTGGTGTATAAGCATTGGTACACAGGATATAAGCGGGTCTGTGTTTCACGTGTGTGTAAATTGTATATTTGTATTTAGGCACGGGGATGGCACATCACATCACGTGCAAGTAAAAAGTAATAATATGTGAGCACGGGGAATTGCACTTTAATTAATTCACGTGCAGTTGTACCGAGATTCCAATTGAATGATTGACTAGCAATCGAATCTCGGTACAACTGCATAAAAGCTGCATGTTTTCACTCACTGGGGGTTGGTGTTCGGTGAGTGGAGAACGGGAGAGAGAACTTTTATTTTCTGTTCTGTCTGTTTATTCATTAAATGCTGAGCGCGGTCACGCGCTCAGCTTAACCAAAACTCCAAGTCTCTGTGTGTTACTTCCTGGCTCTGGTCTGACGCCACCCACTCCGGCCGTCTTTGTGACACGTGGTGTCCTGCGTGGGATCGACAGCGCCTCCAGGACTCAGGCCAGAGCAGGAACCGCATTTTCTTGGATTACAAAAAAAAAAAAAAAAAAATGGAAGGCTGGAACTGGAGAGATGGCTGCAGTGAGCTGGAGGATCTCCTCGGGGGCCTGGAGGACCAAGGCTGGTGCCTTGCTTGTGGAGTATACGGGCACACAGTGGTTGTCTGCCCTTTCCAAGAGGAGGAGAAACCAGCTCAAGGGAGGAAGGTAGGGAGAAGGAAGAGAACGGAGAAAGGAAAGCTGCAACAGCAACCACAACACCAGCCGGAGGAACAGCAGCCTGGGTGTTACTGCTGCGCTGAGCCTGGGCATTCCAGCACCAACTGCCCCTGGTACCCCCGCGGACAGCTACCCCAACTGTGCCCCATCTGCGGTGGTGAGCACTACGTGGCCCGCTGCCCTGTCCATCCGGAGAGAGAGGAGCAGGGGTCGCCTCAGTCTCCACCACCAGCAGGGGGAGGCAGACTACTGCTCCCACCGCCCCAACCACAACTGCAACAGCGGCCAGAGGAGCCAGAGAACCTGTTCCCCTGGTGCACCTGGTGCGGAAAGGTGGATCACCGCTGGAGGGACTGCTCCGAGGTGCCACCGAGCTGGTGCGGGCGGTGTGAGGAACGGGGACATGACTGGTCGGGATGCCCCTATGCCAGCTCGCCAGTACCTGAGTGGGAGGAGCCCGAGCGTCCTACGTCTGAGTGGGAGGAGCCCGAGCGTCCTACGCCTGAGTGGGAGGAGCCCGAACATCCTACGCCTGAGTGGGAGGAGCCCGAACGTCCTACGCCTGAGTGGGAGGAGCCCGAACGTCCTACGCCTGAGTGGGAGGAGCCCGAACGTCCTACGCCTGAGTGGGAGGAGCCCGAACGTCCTACGCCTGAGTGGGAGGAGCCCGAACGTCCACAGCCCAAGAGGGAGGAGTCGGTGCGTCCACAGCCCAAAAGGGAGGAGTCGGTGCGTCCACAGCCAAAAAGGGAGGAGTCGGTGCGTCCACAGCCCAAGAGGGAGGAGTCGGTGCGTCCACGGCCCAAGAAGAGGAAGGTAGAGCGTCCACAGTCTCCACCAGCAGAGGGTGAATGCCTGCTGGGTCCCTGTCCACCAGCAGAGGGTGAATGCCTGCTGGGTCCCTGTCCACCAGCAGAGGGTGAATGCCTGCTGGTCTCCCCTTCCGAGGCAGAGCCGCACCAGTCCCCTGCAAGACAGGGAGGGCCGCACCAGTCCCCTGAAACAAGGGGAGACTACACGCCGCTCCCACCTCCGCCGCCAGGAGACTACACGCCGCTCCCACCTCCGCCGCCAGGAGACTACACGCCGCTCCCACCTCCACTGGCAGGAGCAGAGCAGCAGGAGCTGCCTCTGCCTCTGCCAACCCCACCAGCAGAGGAGGAATGCCTGCTGGTATCACTTCCCCCACCAGCAGAGGATGAATGCCTGCTGGTAACACTTCCCCAACCAGCAGAGGATGAATGCCTGCTAGTATTACTTCCCCCACCGTCACGAGGAGAGGAGCAGGAGCTACCTCTCCCTTCACCAGAAAAACCAGGACTAGATGCTGGCGGTCCTCAGCAGCCCTTGCATAGGCTGCTGAGGGAAGCATGGGGAAGAACCGCCCGGCCGCAGAGGACGAGAAGAGGGCCAACACCCGCACCCCAGCTTGTCCTGACTCCCTGCCTCGCTTCGCCCAAGGATGCCCGCCTCGCTTCGCCCAAGGATGCCCGCCTCGCTTCGCCCAAGGATGCCCGCCTCACTTCGCCCAAGGATGCCCGCCTCGCTTCGCCCAAGGATGCCCGCCTCACTTCGCCCAAGGATGCTCGCCACGCTTCGCCCAAGGATGTCTGTCTGGCATCGCCTGGGGTTGCCAGCCGCTCCGCATCGCCTGGGGTTGCCAGCCGCTCCGCATCGCCTGGGGTTTCCAGCCGCTCCGCATCGCCTGGGGCTGCCTGCTCCGCATCGCCTGGGGTTTCCAGCCACTCCGCATCGCCTGGGGCTGCCTTTTGCTCCACACAGGGTGCAGGGTGCGAGGGAGAAGTGGAGCTCCCGCTGCCGCCTCTATGGCCAGGGGCTCCCCTCCCAAGTTCGCCTCCCGAGGGTCCGCTGCTGCTGCCGTCGCCTCCCGAGGGTCCGCTGCTGCTGCCGTCGCCTCCCGAGGGGCCGCTGCTGCTGCCGTCTCCTCCCGAGGGGCCGCTGCCGTCGCCTGGGGTCGCCAGGGATCCTGCTTCGCCTGGGGTCGTCGAGGGTCCTGCGTCGCCTGGGGTCGCCGGGGCCTCTGCTTTGCCTCGGGTCGCTACACTGTGGCCGGAGCTCCATGAAGGGGAGCTGCCGGCCATAAAGAAAGGGGGGGAGGTCAGGAGACCAGCTTCCCCAGCCGCATTTCCGTGGCAGGAAACACGGTGGCCGGAGCCCCACGGAGGGGAGCTGGCGGCCACAAAGAAGGGGGGGGAGGTCAGGAGACCAGCTCCCCCGCAGCAGTTTCGCTGCTGGAAATTGGGTGGCCGGAGCCCCACGGAGGGGAACTGCCGGCCATGAAGAAGGGGGGGGAGGTCAGGAGACCAGCTCCCCCAGCTGCTCTTTCGCGGCAGGAGATAGTGTGGCTGAAGCCCCGGAAGAGGGAACTGCCAGCCACGAAGAATTGGGGGGTAACAGACATTCCACCATGGCCACCCCCAGAAACAACTTGCTTCCCCCTCTTCCAGGACTTTGGGACTGAGGGGGGAGGTGGCCATTGAGGCCATGTGTGCGTTGCACAAGGGGGGGTATATGTGGCAAAGTGCCCCCCCTGTGTATGTTATATGTTACGTGTTGTGTGTAAATGTTGGTGTATAAGCATTGGTACACGGGATATAAGCGGGTCTGTGTTTCACGTGTGTGTAAATTGTATATTTGTATTTAGGCACGGGGATGGCACATCACATCACGTGCAAGTAAAAAGTAATAATATGTGAGCACGGGGAATTGCACTTTAATTAATTCACGTGCAGTTGTACCGAGATTCCAATTGAATGATTGACTAGCAATTGAGTCTTGGTACAACTGCATAAAAGCTGCATGTTTTCACTCACTGGGGGTTGGTGTTCGGTGAGTGGAGAACGGGAGAGAGAGGAGAAAGGAAAGGAAAGTAAAGTAAAGTAATTAGTGTTTTCACTCACCGTGTTTGTCCGTTTGTCTGTTCACTGTTTAGTCTGTTTTGTTTGTCTCTTTATTTTGGCGTATAGTGCCGTGTCCCGTGTTTTTGTGTTCAGACCTTTTATTTTCTGTTCTGTCTGTTTATTCATTAAATGCTGAGCGCGATCACACGCTCAGCTTAACCAAAACTCCAAGTCTCTGTGTGTTACTTCCTGGCTCTGGTCTGACGCCACCCACTCCGGCCGTCTTTGTGACAGTCTAGCACAGAGAGCCCCGAGTGACTCTCACACCTGAAAGAACACTGTGTCCAGCACAGAGAGCCCCGAGTGACTCTCACACCTGAAAGAACACTGTGTCCAGCACAGAGAGCCCCGAGTAACTCTCACACCTGAAAGAACACTGTGTCCAGCACAGAGAGCCCTGAGTGACTCTCACACCTGAAAGAACACTGTGTCCAGCACAGAGAGCCCCGAGTGACTCTCACACCTGAAAGAACACTGTGTCCAGCACAGAGAGCCCCGAGTGACTCTCACACCTGAAAGAACACTGTGTCCAGGACAGAGAGCCCCGAGTGACTCTCACACCTGAAAGAACACTGTGTCTAGCACAGAGAGGCCCGAGTGACTCTCACACCTGAAAGAACACTGTGTCTAGCACAGAGAGCCCCGAGTGACTCTCACACCTGAAAGAACACTGTGTCCAGCACAGAGAGCCCTGAGTGACTCTCACACCAGAAAGAACACTGTGTCCAGCACAGAGAGCCCCGAGCGACTCTCACACCTGAAAGAACACTGTGTCTAGCACAGAGAGCCCCGAGTGACTCTCACACCTGAAAGAACACTGTGTCCAGCACAGAGAGCCCCGAGTGACTCTCACACCTGAAAGAACACTGTGTCCAGCACAGAGAGCCCCGAGTGACTCTCACACCTGAAAGAACAGTGTGTCCAGCACAGAGAGCCCCGAGTGACTCTCACACCTGAAAGAACACTGTGTCCAGCACAGAGAGCCCCGAGTGACTCTCACACCTGAAAGAACACTGTGTCCAGCACAGAGAGCCCCGAGTAACTCTCACACCTGAAAGAACACTGTGTCCAGCACAGAGAGCCCTGAGTGACTCTCACACCTGAAAGAACACTGTGTCCAGCACAGAGAGCCCCGAGTGACTCTCACACCTGAAAGAACACTGTGTCCAGCACAGAGAGCCCCGAGTGACTCTCACACCTGAAAGAACACTGTGTCCAGGACAGAGAGCCCCGAGTGACTCTCACACCTGAAAGAACACTGTGTCTAGCACAGAGAGGCCCGAGTGACTCTCACACCTGAAAGAACACTGTGTCTAGCACAGAGAGCCCCGAGTGACTCTCACACCTGAAAGAACACTGTGTCCAGCACAGAGAGCCCTGAGTGACTCTCACACCAGAAAGAACACTGTGTCCAGCACAGAGAGCCCCGAGCGACTCTCACACCTGAAAGAACACTGTGTCTAGCACAGAGAGCCCCGAGTGACTCTCACACCTGAAAGAACACTGTGTCCAGCACAGAGAGCCCCGAGTGACTCTCACACCTGAAAGAACACTGTGTCCAGCACAGAGAGCCCCGAGTGACTCTCACACCTGAAAGAACAGTGTGTCCAGCACAGAGAGCCCCGAGTGACTCTCACACCTGAAAGAACACTGTGTCCAGCACAGAGAGCCCCGAGTGACTCTCACACCAGAAAGAACACTGTGTCCAGCATAGAGAGCCCCGAGTGACTCTCACACCTGAAAGAACACTGTGTCCAGCACAGAGAGCCCCGAGTGACTCTCACACCTGCAGACCAGCATGGGGGAGCGCGGTGCTGGATGGAGTTGCAAAGTTTCAAAGTAAAGAAAATATATGAAGTGCAGCAATCATGCTGTGTTTGTATAAATATATGCAGTGCAGCGATCATGCTGTGTTAGTATAAATATATGAAGTGCAGCGATCATGCTGTGTTTGTATAAATATATGAAGTGCAGCGATCATGCTGTGTTTGTATAAATATATGAAGTGCAGCGATCATGCTGTGTTTGTATAACCAAGCCAGAAATATAGTTTGCTCTGGTTTAGTTTTTTCATTTCTTTAACTGAGCTGCTCACACTGTCTACAGCACACACCTGTTGTTACTGCAGATACAAATCAGAGAGATTTGAATGTCTCCATGGCAACAGGTACCAGTACAGGTTATGTGTTGAGCAAGTTGGTTTCTACAGAATTAACAATACTGATACAGGGTGCAAATAGATCAAAATAGATCCTCAGGGTTGAACTCCACTGGCTCTACAGTGGGGGCAGGGGGATTTTAAACCATGTTCTTAACCTAAATAGATCATCAAGAGTGCCAAGACTGGTACAGCATTCAGTGTGATCCCTGTCTGGACAGTCACCATTGCAGAAACCCACTGAAGAGGTACAATGAAGAGCAGATATCCCACCCAGTCAGTGTGCATTATACATGGATAAGGACTGGAGTGCCATTGCACTTGTGGGGCGGCTTCCTTATTAAAATCTATTGACTGTTTTGGAAGTATCATTTCATTTTTGCTGTCAATTATTTCAAATTAAGAAGAGAAAGTTTACAAAACGAGAGGAGGCCATTCAGCCCATCTTGCTCGTTTGGTTGTTAGTAGCTTATTGATCCCAGAATCTCATCAAGCAGCTTTTTGAAGGATCCCAGGGTGTCAGCTTCAACAACATTACTGGGGAGTTGGTTCCAGACCCTCACAATTCTCTGTGTAAAAAAGTGCCTCCTTTTTTCTGTTCTGAATGCCCCTTTATCTAATCTCCATTTGTGACCCCTGGTCCTTGTTTCTTTTTTCAGGTCAAAAAAGTCCCCCGGGTTGACATTGTCTATACCTTTTAGGATTTTGAATGCTTGAATCAGATCACCGCGTAGTCTTCTTTGTTCAAGACTGAATAAATTAAATTATTTTAGCCTGTCTGCATACAACATGCCTTTTAAACCCGGGATAATTCTGGTTGCTCTTCTTTGCACTCTTTCTAGAGCAGCAATATCCTTTTTGTAACGATGACCAGAACTGAACACAATATTCTAGGTGAGGTCTTACTAATGCATTGTAAAGTTTTAACATTACTTCCCTTGATTTAAATTCAATTCACGTTTTAATATATGTATTGAAGCACATATATTAAAACGTGGGGTAATTGTCTTAATCATGCTTGGTGCTGCTGTATATTTTAATATATATAAAACGTGTACCTTTTTTAAATTGGGCGTGACTATCACTGCTTACTGAATGACGTCACTGGCTGTGCTGTTTGTCTCCACCCATCATGCTTAGTATATCACAGCATGTCTAAGCTGAGCTGTCACAGTGTCAGCGCGTTTCAGACCAGGGAGAACACTTTGGCACTGCTTTGCGTCTAAGGTAAGACTTTCCAAAAACATTATCGAGATGTGTTTGTCTGTATGTAGATTACTAAATATCCATTAAAAACAGCAGCATGTTTATATGTGAAAGTCCAGTGTCCCAATAGGTTTTAAATATAGATTTTAAGGAGGCAGTTTCCTCAATAGCCCACGTTGAACATCTTACATTTATAGTTGCTTCTTGCAGGAGGAGTTTACTACTCTATAGGAAATAAACTCAACAAAAATATTATTATTACTATTATCATTATATTGAGATGTATTGCTTTTTAATATTTTTATTTTGTATTGTTTTAGATGCTTATGTGTTTCTTATACAGCCCTACTCTGTTTAAGTCTGTTCTGATTGGTTAAAATGCGGGAGTCATTTGAGCAGGAATTCTTCTAAAAATATATAAAGTGTAGAAATATATTCAATCTGTAGCAGCATAAAAAGTAATTTGGTCGATGGGATGTGCTGTGCTTTGCATAGCCTTGCTTACCCTAGTCAAACCTGCCAAGAAAACATTCAAATCAGATGTTTTCAATACTTCAAAGTGCAATATTGGGTCTTTATGCAAACATAGTGAAACGAAATCATTATAATTGATGATGTGTATTCCATATAGTATTGTTTGCTTCATGCAATAGTACATGTACGTTTTAATTTCCATCGCATAACAACCAGCGTTAGACTCCTACAGAAAACAGTGAGTGGACTGTAAAGTACGAAGCACGATACGCATCCCAAGGACCCGCTCATCCAGGTGACAAAGTCCTATTTTGTCAACAAAATTAATCAATTTTAAAAATGCAAGCTATATCTGATCCAATACACCAACATAGAATAATTTGAACAATAACGATTACTATGCAACTGTTTAAACGTTAAAAATATCTATTATTTTCCATACTGTTTGGTTTGGTAAGAATGTCACACAAGTTAAATGTAAAGTGAGAGCAGATGTAAGCAGATTTCTTGCTACATAAAAAAAGAACCTCTTCCGTAAAACACAACTCCCCTGAATCCTGCTATGCAAATCACAAATTACTAATATAGTATTTTATATTTTATTCATTGATTTTGTTTTTAAAAAAAAATCGTAATGAAAAATCGCACTATTCTGTCTATTGCCACCACGTTTGGTTAAAACATGTATTCCTAGTAAAAGTGATTCTATTGTAACACAGCAGGGAGGGGGTTAATCCTCCCTGCATGGAAGAAAACATGTGCGAATGCACATTTGGGTTAATTGTTAATTATCCCCGGCACCTGGTAATTATTGTTAAATTAGGACCAGGTGCAGGGTATATAAGGGGTGCAGTCAGTCTGCTCAGGGCTGCTGTATAGAAGGAGACAGCAAGGTGTGCTCTGTTTCCAAGCAGTCGGCAAGTGAAGCGTTTCTGTGGGTTTTGTTTGGTGGGGAAACGGCTTAGCCGTCCTACTTGTAGTCAGGGTGTTCCTGAAAGTTAAGTTAGTGCTCGTAAAGAGCTAGGTGTTTGTTTTTGTTTTGTATTTCTGTTTGTTTTATTAAAAGTGAACTCCCAATTTCTGTGTCTGGGTCAATTTTTAAAGGGGCAACGAACTCGAGTGGGTGAAGGACGTTACACTATATTATATTAATATTAATTAATATTAATATATGAATGTCTGTTGCAGGCAAACGTTTTTTAAGAGTTTAATTTTCATCGAGTTAGCGACCGATGTGTAAAGCGCCTGATTGTCACAGTGCGGGCGGCATGATAGCAGCTTAGCAGCGGTGTTCTGGAGCTGCAAAACCGTGGAGTTAGACTTGAACAACGCCTATTACAAACTCGACTCGTCTTTTAAAAAACTCAAACTCAACGAGTTAAGTAACCCCCTACTCTTTAAAATCATATTTTCCATTTTAAATACGAAAGCATTGTAAAGTATTGACATGTCCTAATAAATGTGAAATTCGAACAATTTATACGAGACAGTCCGCTAAACGATAGGAGAAACAAAACAAGGAAAGTCATGTGTAAAAACACTTACAATTATTACCACAGTAATGATCTGACTGGATCTTTACAAAGCTTGATCCCGTGTCTCAATCAGCTTGGCTTAGTGTGGAATCACATTGTTATGCAGATAAAAGAGCGAATAGTATTTTATTTAGTTAGGTCATTTAATATTGTATTTATCTGCATTTTTATTTAATTCATATTCAGTATTCAGGTTAATATTACTTTTCCATGTCTCCGATCAACACACACAAATAAACAAGCTTTTGAAACACGCAACCGGGTGAAACATGTTCCCTATTCTGTAGTGATGGAACGACAATCACAATTCTACGCTTCTGAAGATGATTATAGTGATAGTACAGTGATTTTCCGTGCTGCCTTCTGTATGAGTCTTGATAAAGTCAACAGCCCCCCCCCCCCCACACCAATAAGAAATAGAACAGTCCATTTTTTTTTATCTTCGTCAACAACCGTAAAACCGCCATCGTGTATTTTATGAACGTTAGAATATTTCACTGTTATGACCATTAATACACGATGAAGAGGAGGAGTGTAGAAGATGTTTTTGTTCATGTCGGTAAGACGATAGTGACACAATCATATGCTTCTTGTATGTTTTGTAAGGCACAGATAAAGTTATCAATTTTATACAACAGGCCTATTACTAAGATTTTTTTTTAGTATTTGTGATTCGCATAGCAGGATTTAGGGGAGTTCTGTTTAACAGTAAGTGGTTCGGTTTTTTTTATGTAGCAAGAAATATTGGCGTGTCCTCGTCCCTGTATTATTAACTGTGTTCTTTTGAGAACAGAATATTGTATTTGGGAGGATTTTTTTTTGGTATATTGTGTTCTGTATTCTGTCAAGGGATTCCAGTATTATTTGTTTTACACTTGTGTCCACACTGCTTTTAGCATGATGTGGAAAATTAAAACCAGGTAAAGGCGATCATCCAAATGAAGCTGAAGCTCTAATGGATAACGACACAGAACGCATGTACAGCGCTGAAACACGACGTTTAAAAAACACTATACTGATGAACCTCGTCATCTTAATATCAGCATCACAAGGGTATCCGTGGATTATAATTTATGACGTCACAGAAACCCTGTCTGGAATTATATTCCTGTAACTCACCAAAGATCATCTGTCTGTCTATCGAAGTCATTGTATTTATCTTGCTCTTAATTGTATTAATACTTGTACTGTGATTCTTGAAATGTATTTTTGTTTATGACTGTAAGTCGCCCTGTATAAGGGCCTCTGCTAAGAAATAATAATAATAATAATAATAATAATAATAATAATAATAATCAATCTATCTATCTATCTATCTATCTATCTATCTATCTATCTATCTATCTATCTATCTATCTATCTATCTATCCACATATTAAAGAACTGTGTAGTCATAATCAATGCTACTACTAAAATAATGTTAACAACAACAACAACAACAATTATCATACCACTATTATTACTACTACTACTACTGGCACTTTTTCAGAGCTCCTCCAATTCAAACAGTTTGTGGAAGGGTGATGGACAACTCACTGACACACAGGAGACAGAACTTTATTTGAAACGCCCTTGGTGCATAGATTTATTTCAGCCAGAAGGTGGCACTGTGATTCTACTCAGGGCGCAACCTGATAGCAGCGATGGTACAAGGCTGGCCGTTCACTCGTGGTGCGCATAGTGTTAGACTGGGGGCTGGACGCGGGTGTGGTGCACACAGTGTTAGACTGGGGGCTGGACGCGGGTGTGGTGCACACAGTGTTAGACTAGGGGCTGGACGCGGGTGTGGTGCACACAGTGTTAGACTAGGGGCTGGACGCGGGTGTGGTGCACACAGTGTTAGACTAGGAGCTGGACGCGGGTGTGGTGCACACAGTGTTAGACTCGGGGCTGGACGCGGGTGTGGTGCACACAGTGTTAGACTCGGGGCTGGACGCGGGTGTGGTGCACACAGTGTTAGACTGGGGGCTGGACGCGGGTGTGGTGCACTCAGTGTTAGACTGGGGGCTGGACGCGGGTGTGCTGCGCACAGTATTAGACTAGGGGCTGGACGCGGGTGTGGTGCGCACAGTGTTAGACTCGGGGCTGGACGCGTGTGTGCTGCGCACAGTATTAGACTAGGGGCTGGACGCGGGTGTGCTGCGCACAGTGTTAGACTGGGGGCTGGACGCGGGTGTGGTGCACAGTGTTAGACTGGGGGCTGGACGCGGGTGTGGTGCACTCAGTGTTAGACTGGGGGCTGGACGCGGGTGTGCTGCGCACAGTATTAGACTAGGGGCTGGACGCGGGTGTGGTGCGCACAGTGTTAGACTCGGGGCTGGACGCGTGTGTGCTGCACACAGTATTAGACTAGGGGCTGGACGCGTGTGTGCTGCACACAGTATTAGACTAGGGGCTGGACGCGGGTGTGCTGCGCACAGTGTTAGACTGGGGGCTGGACGCGGGTGTGGTGCGCACAGTGTTAGACTGGGGGCTGGACGCGGGTGTGGTGCGCACAGTGTTAGACTGGGGGCTGGACGCGGGTGTGGTGCGCACAGTGTTAGACTGGGGGCTGGACGCGGGTGTGGTGCGCACAGTGTTAGACTGGGGGCTGGACGCGGGTGTGGTGCGCACAGTGTTAGACTGGGGGCTGGACGCGGGTGTGGTGCGCACAGTGTTAGACTGGGGGCTGGACGCGGGTGTGGTGCGCACAGTGTTAGACTGGGGGCTGGACGCGGGTGTGGTGCGCACAGTGTTAGACTGGGGGCTGGACGCGGGTGTGGTGCGCACAGTGTTAGACTGGGGGCTGGACGCGGGTGTGGTGCGCACAGTGTTAGACTGGGGGCTGGACGCGGGTGTGGTGCGCACAGTGTTAGACTCGGGGCTGGACGCGGGTGTGGTGCACACAGTGTTAGACTGGGGTCTGGACGCGGGTGTGGTGCACTCAGTGTTAGACTGGGGGCTGGACGCGGGTGTGCTGCGCACAGTGTTAGACTGGGGGCTGGACGCGGGTGTGCTGCGCACAGTGTTAGACTGGGGGCTGGACGCGGGTGTGGTGCGCACAGTGTTAGACTGGGGTCTGGACGCGGGTGTGGTGCACTCAGTGTTAGACTGGGGGCTGGACGCGGGTGTGCTGCGCACAGTATTAGACTAGGGGCTGGACGCGGGTGTGGTGCGCACAGTGTTAGACTCGGGGCTGGACGCGTGTGTGCTGCGCACAGTATTAGACTAGGGGCTGGACGCGGGTGTGGTGCGCACAGTGTTAGACTGGGGGCTGGACGCGGGTGTGGTGCGCACAGTGTTAGACTGGGGGCTGGACGCGGGTGTGGTGCGCACAGTGTTAGACTGGGGGCTGGACGCGGGTGTGGTGCGCACAGTGTTAGACTGGGGGCTGGACGCGGGTGTGGTGCGCACAGTGTTAGACTGGGGGCTGGACGCGGGTGTGGTGCGCACAGTGTTAGACTGGGGGCTGGACGCGGGTGTGCTGCGCACAGTGTTAGACTGGGGGCTGGACGCGGGTGTGGTGCGCACAGTGTTAGACTGGGGGCTGGACGCGGGTGTGGTGCGCACAGTGTTAGACTCGGGGCTGGACGCGGGTGTGGTGCGCACAGTGTTAGACTGGGGGCTGGACGCGGGTGTGGTGCGCACAGTGTTAGACTCGGGGCTGGACGCGGGTGTGCTGCGCACAGTGTTAGACTAGGGGCTGGACGCGGGTGTGCTGCGCACAGTGTTAGACTGGGGGCTGGACGCGGGTGTGCTGCGCACAGTGTTAGACTGGGGGCTGGACGCGGGTGTGCTGCGCACAGTGTTAGACTGGGGGCTGGACGCGGGTGTGGTGCGCACAGTGTTAGACTGGGGGCTGGACGCGGGTGTGCTGCGCACAGTGTTAGACTGGGGGCTGGACGCGGGTGTGGTGCGCACAGTGTTAGACTGGGGGCTGGACGCGGGTGTGGTGCGCACAGTGTTAGACTGGGGGCTGGACGCGGGTGTGGTGCGCACAGTGTTAGACTAGGGGCTGGACGCGGGTGTGCTGCGCACAGTGTTAGACTGGGGGCTGGACGCGGGTGTGCTGCGCACAGTGTTAGACTGGGGGCTGGACGCGGGTGTGCTGCGCACAGTGTTAGACTGGGGGCTGGACGCGGGTGTGGTGCACACAGTGTTAGACTAGGGGCTGGACGCGGGTGTGGTGCACTCAGTGTTAGACTGGGGGCTGGACGCGGGTGTGCTGCACACAGTGTTAGACTGGGGGCTGGACGCGGGTGTGGTGCACTCAGTGTTAGACTGGGGGCTGGACGCGGGTGTGGTGCGCACAGTGTTAGACTGGGGGCTGGACGCGGGTGTGGTGCGCACAGTGTTAGAGTGGGGGCTGGACGCGGGTGTGGTGCACACAGTGTTAGACTGGGGGCTGGACGCGGGTGGATGCAGTCCACTCACTTTTTTTGGACACAGTCCACCCACTGTTTTTGCTGAAACAGCATTTTCCACAGTCCATCTTCATTGTTATTTGTCTTGAATAGCCTATTTGATTTCTCCCCAATACTTAATCCTTTAATGTTCCTCACGCGACTTTTCCTTTTATGCGTCTGCGCATGCTCTCTGGCTAAACAGTCACTGGAGTCTTGCACTGAAATTGATAAGCGGCACCGTAAACTGAAATTCATGTGACAACTGTTTTTTAAATGGAGGAATACATATTTTAAAGAACGTTATCATATAATAATAACATGTTTTGATTAATTTAATACATTTCTAAAGTAAACTAAGTGAATAATAGCATAACAGCTGACCTTGTTTTTTTCTTCCAAAACTGACAAACTAAACACTGTGACAGACTCGATGATAAACAGCATTTACTCCACAACAGGCACTGCCTCCCTCATCGGTCCTGCGTTCCCAGCAAGATCTCTCGATTTGCTGAAAATAATTGTGAAAGCTTATAATACAGCAGAAGTTATTTAATATCCTGTCTGTGTATACGAAGACACTGCACACTCGTTTTTACTAGGCTATAATATAAAGCCTTCTGTTCTTTATTTTATTGCATACATTTTGTGTATTGCATATATTTAATTGTGACCTGTTATTTTGTCAGATTTTAATGTGTTTTTTTTTCTCTTTTTTTAATTTTATTTGCTTGTTTCTTGTTTCTGTGATGTCTGTATGGTCTTTATAGTTGTTGTTGCAAAAGAGCTTTGGGATACTATATTGTATGTAAAAGGGCACACGTGTTTGGTTGTTATCAGATTTTTTTAAGCTTTAGTTTTTATTTGCGACCTGCATGGTCTTTTTTTATGGCTTTTTAATTGTAAAGAGCTTTGGGATCCTTATAATGAAAGACGCTATCTAACACAGATTATGATGACCGTTATTATTATTATTAGTAATAGTATTATTATCAATCAATAACACACCGATGATGGAAAGCAGGAAGGATGTTCTCATTACAGTGGACATGTTACTTCACGGTCTTGTTAGTTGCCTCTCTTTTTGTGGAAGATATATCTTTTTTCTCTGGTTTTAAATAATCCTTGTCTAATCCTAACGTTGTTTTAAACATTATACCAGACATTTAGTGTATTTAATAACTGTTTTTATTTGTTTTATTTTTTAAACACTTTTCTATGGGACCAGTTAGGAGATCTGAATTGTCAGATTGTTTTCCAAATGGTTTCATGTGCGCACAACCGGCATTAACATTTTTGAAAATCCGATATTGCCGAATATATCCTTGCAGCCAAATAATATATAACAGGCAAGGATAGCCCTCCTAGTTTAGAGTCTCCTTTTTTATTCTGGGCTGGGAACCTTCCATAGACAATCTACCCAACAGTGAGATTGGCAGAATTTTACAGTTTAGCGTGTTCTGCTATTAATTCAAATTATTATACTGATTATTGGTAGCCTAAAACTTAATATAATATAATTCTTTATATGCAAATTAACATTTTCCCATCCATGGCCATGGCCAAGGTGGTCAGACCGTCGACCATTGTGGCGACACACACTGCGGGTTGAGAGGGGTCTCGCAGTTGGGGGGATGTACATCTTCATAGAACTCATGGAGGGGTTGGGCAGCAGGGTTGTCCTTTCTAACGTCCCACCTTTCTTAAAGGATGACCTTCTAAAGCCCCATCTTCAGGCCCTAGGGGAGCTGAAAACAGTGATCCACCCCACCCCCCTAGGGTGCAAAGACCAGCCCCTCCGCCACGTCCTGTCCTTCTGACGCCATGTTACCATCCACCTGGTAGGGGTGGTAACTGTGTGATTTTTTTCTCCTCAAAGGAGGTGCGGTGCTACCACTGCAGAGACCTGGGGCACCAAAATAAAAGGTGCCCTAAACTCAAGCAGAGCGCAAACCCATCCACGCCAGCACCGCACACCTCCGAGTCATCTCCCCCTCAGGGCCCTCAAACAGGTATCTCGAGGGGGTCCTTAGGACTGGAGAGCCGGTCCTGCTGATTGAAACAAAGTTGCTGGACCCTCCTCAGCCTCCCCTCGAGAACAACCTGAGCAGGATCTCTGATTTCTCCTCGACCCCCCTCCGCTCTGCAATGAGGAGAACCCTGTACTATTTGTTAGATAGTTAATGGGAGTTTGTGTTAGCACCGCCTTTTTGATTAGGGGATGCTGATTAGTATTTTTTTCATCAGCTATTACATCAGCCATACCATCTTGAGTAAGCCTCATCTAGGATGATCTTAGAAGCTAAGCAAGGTTGGGCTTGGTTAGTACTTGGATGGGAGACCACCTGGAACACCATGTGCTGAGTGAAAGCTGATAGAGCCCTCCTGTTGGTCATCAAATAGGACTACTACTAATAATAAGAACAACATTTCTATTGAGGTTCCAATGTGATTGAGTATTCTGTTTTTTATTTTGTTTTGCTGTTTTTTATATTTGAAGCTTTCCCTCTATGAAGGTGATTAATAGAAAGTCTTCTCTTTCTAATGCAGAGTCTGCTGTGATGGGGGAGAGAGGGCTGCTCATCCTTCTGCTTGCAGGTGGGTTTCCTTTATTTCTGGTTTTCTTACTGTTTGCTTTGATATTTTCCACATTCTCTCTCAGAAAAGTTAACGCAGTTCTTAAAGCTGCAGTGTCCCTCAGTCACGTTCACTGTGAAACTAACATGTGATTCCTGGGTGTCTGTGTGTTTACTGCACTGCTCCACTGCTACAGAGCAGACCTGGCTGCTGTTATATCTGCTCAGCTCAGCACAAGCTATTGATCGGTACTGTGGGGGGTATATGGAGGCTGTCTGTCTGTCTGTCACACCTACATTGTTACAAATGTGTAGCGAACCGCTTGTCCACTTAAGACGAAATTTTGGTTTGAAACTGGAAAATGAATGGTTATCATGCACAGGCATGATGGAAAATACTGTATAGTGACTGCTTCTTTTTTCTTTAATTCTCTGTGCAAACTCCCTGGCAGAACATGTAAAATCAAACCATGCTCAGTTGTTAGTGCTGTGGAAGAGCAGGCTGGAAATGTCTGCTCCGCTCCCTCGCTCCATATACAATGTGCTCGCTCTGCTCCGCACACAGCCTGGCACCGTGAGCTGTCAAGGCTGATTGATGGGCTATCAGGAGGTTCATTGAAACAATAGAAATGTCAACAGACCACTCACTTGAGGAATGCAGACTGATATAATCAAACTTCAATACATGTCTGCAAGTCCTGACTGATGAATACAAATAATACAACAACACCTCATTGTTATAATATGTTTTCTATGTAGCGGTCAGTTTGACTGCTCCTGGTCGGAATAGGTATGACAGTATTTTATCTCACTAATTTTTGGAGCGACGCGATTCTTTCTTTGTCAAGGTAATTAGTACATAGATTTAGGAAAAGTCAGGAAAGCACAGCTCTGTATCTTAATATTTAAATTAAAATCCAAAAAACGGTCAAAATGACCACCTTGCTCGTTCTAGTGTTAATCATGTTGTTTTTTCTTTATCAGGGTTTTGTGTGCCTGCATACAACCAGATCAGAAAACACGTGTTTGTGGAAACTAAGAAGAGTTGGTCTGAAGCTCAGAGGTACTGTAGAGAGAAGCACACAGACCTGGCCACTGTGCGCAGCCAGGAAGAAGCAAAGCAGCTCTTAAATATTACAGGAGCTTCTCTCTGGGGTTCCTGGATCGGGCTGTATCGTGATGACACACAGAACTGGCAGTGGTCTAACAGCGATGATGTCATCTACTCCAACTGGAGGGCAGACGTCTTCTGTGCTTCAGTCAATTCAGACGGAAAGTGGACTGATTTACCCTGCAACCTTCAGGAAGCCTTCATGTGCTACAAAGGTAAAGACGTAATTGTTGCTATATTGCAATTGATTATTCATTCATTTTAGTTGTTATAATTATTAAGCATCCCTGTGAGGGGAGCTTGTATGAGTTTGCAAATCCACCCACTCCTACAGCTGCTAATATCTCAAAAACTATTTCAGCTTGCAAATATTTTCAGTCAAAACCCTGAATACAAGTTGCCCTTGAAAGGATACAAAAACATACAGTTATTAGATGTGTTTGGTGTGTTTCAGAGGCAGTTCCAAAAGATACCTACATTTCATTAGTGATAGATGGATGGAGCTATAACACTGTTCCCCCCCTCTGGTGAGGTGTAGGGCGTCAGGTTTACCTTCCCCTCTGGGCTGGGGTTTGCTGTGTGAAGGTTGAAATCTTCTCTGGGAGTTCTGTGGCAGCTCATTTCTTTCAGATTCAGGAAAGTCAGGCTCTGCTTCATCTCCTAGTACCCGAGTGCTGCTGGTATTGGGCCGGGTATCTGTATATTTCACCATACTCTCCTTTAGCTTCCAGGATGGTGGGCATTGAGTTGTCTGCATTTACCACTGCGCTCATGGCAGCTCTGACCTCTGCAGACAGGTTACGTATGAACAGCAGCTTGAAGCTCTTGTCTACATTGTCCCCTGGATGTGCTTCACCTGCATAGTAAAGGAGTTTCAGTTCCTTGTAGAAGTCTCTCGGGTCCTCATCCTTCTTACATTGTCTGAGACAGGCTGTGTGCAGGGCTGTGCAGGGATCACCATACTTGGAGCATTTCCCTGTTAAGGCAGCGCACAGTTTCTCAACATTTTTCCTGGTCCACTCCTGTACTGTGTCTACAAATGTGAGAGAGAGCAGTCTGGCCTTATTATGCAGATCACTTGTCAATCCCCAGTCGTTGATAATGTCCCTGATATGACTGGTGTGTTCCTCAGTGGTGATGCTCTTTTTAGCTGCTGATAGTTGACGCTAACTTGTGGTGTAAACCATTAGTTCTCAGTTCAGGTTGGCGTGCTTCACCATTGCACATTGCAGAGTTGTAGACTGGGCTCTGGGCTCACCAGGGACTTGCCTTCTGGGTTGTGCAGTGTATTCAGGAAGTGAGGTCATGCTCTGAGCAGTGCTTAGAACAGCTTCTTGCAGACGTTGGTCTATCCTGGAGCTGTGCTACTTCCCTGTAGAGTTTTTACCAAGTCCTTCAGGCTCTCTGCCTCAGTATTGTTCACAATTGGAGAGGATGTTTTAACTCTAAGTAAAAGTATTTGAGTTGGAATCAGGTTCCGATGACCCTTTCAGAGCCTGCAAATCTCTGCTTTTACTTTCCTGAGCTCCTCCTCTCCATGTTCTAGCTCTGCGTGGAGCCTGGGAATGTCCTCCTCTTGTTGCAGCAGCGTGCTTAGTGGTTTATTTGATGCTCCATCTGTTGCTGGAGATCTTCGATCTGTTCCTCTCTGTTCTGTAAATCCTCGGCTGCAGTGCTTAGTTCAAGTTCACCCACTCTCCTCTCCAATCTTGTTACATCGGAAGTAAGGGAGGAAGTTAGGGTTTTTCTTCTGGACCATGTCCTTTTGGATTTCAACATCAAAAATGCCTCCTATTTTCTGTTCTGAATGCCCCTTTATCTAATCTCCATTTATGACCCCTGGTCCTTTTTTCTTTTTTCAAGTCAAAGAAGTCCCCCGGGTTGACATTGTCAATACCTTTTAGGATTTTGAATGTTTGAATCAGATCGCCGCGTAGTCTTCTTTGTTCAAGACTGAATAGATTCAATTCTTTTAGCCTGTCTGCATACGACATGCCTTTTAAACCCGGGATAATTCTGGTTGCTCTTCTTTGCACTCTTTCTAGAGCAGCAATATCCTTTTTGTAACGAGGTGACCAGAACTGAACACAATATTCTAGGTGAGGTCTTACTAATGCATTGTAGAGTTTTAACATTACTTCCCTTGATTTAAATTCAACACTTCTCACAATATATCCAAGCATCTTGTTAGCCTTTTTTATAGCTTCCCCACATTGTCTAGATGAAGACATTTCTGAGTCAACATAAACTCCTAGGTCTTTTTCATAGTTCCCTTCTTCAATTTCACTATCTCCCATATGATATTTATAATGCACATTTTTATTGCCCGCATGCAATACTTTACACTTTTCTCTATTAAATTTCATTTGCCATGTGTCTGCCCAATTCTGAATGCTGTCGAGATCATTTTGAATGACCTTTGCTGCTTCAACAGTGTGGGCCACTCCTCCTATTTTTGTGTCGTCTGCAAATTTAACGAGTTTGCTTACTATATCAGAGTCTAAATCATTAATGTAGATTAGGAATAGCAGAGGACCTAATACTGATCCCTGTGGTACACCACTGGTTACCTCACTCCATTTCGAGGTTTCTCCTCTAATCAGTACTTTTTGTTTTCTACCTGTTAACCACTCCCTAATCCATGTGCATGCATTTCCTTGAATCCCTACTGCGTTCAGTTTGAGAATTAATCTTTTATGCGGGACTTTGTCAAAAGCTTTCTGGAAATCTAAATAAACCATGTCGTATGCTTTGCAGTTATCCATTTTCAATGTTGCATCCTCAAAAAAGTCAAGTAGGTTAGTTAGACATGATCTCCCTTTCCTAAAACCATGCTGGCTGTCTCCCAGGATATTGTTACCATATAGGTAATTTTCCATTTTGGATTTTATTATAGTTTCCATAAGTTTACATATAATAGAAGTCAGGCTTATTGGTCTGTAGTTACCTGGTTCGGTTTTGTCTCCCTTTTTGTGGATCGGTATTATGTTTGCTATTTTCCAGTCTGTCGGTACAACCCCTGTGTCAAGAGACTGTTGCATGATCTTGGTTAGCGGTCCCGTACCTGGGATTGAACCCACAACCTTCTGGTTAAGAGTCCAGAGCCCTAACCACGACGCCAAACTGTGATATATATATATATATACACACACACACACACACACACACACACACACACACACACACACACACACACACACACACACACACACACACACACACACACACACACACACACACACACACACACACACACACACACACACACACACACACACACACACACACACACACACACACACACACACACACACACACACACACACACACACACACACACACACACACACACCCCCCCCATATACCATATACCTCGAATTTAAAACTTTCTCACCATCAATTTGAGGGAAAAATTAAACATCAAATAAATCTGCATTTACAAAGATCCACCCTCAATTACGCTCGTGGTGCAAACACAATCCTCTGTGAAAACAAGTGCAGTGATGTTGTCCGGTTTAGGGCTGGCCTTTGGCGACAGCTCCGAATCATGTTAGCTGTCTAATGTCAACGTAAACAACGAAGCAGGCAACACATTCAAACAATTGCACAGCCAATATTCCATTAAACAACGTTACGACAAGGCATTTAGACAACAATTCATCAATGAACTAACTAATAACATTTGAGTCAAAGCAACTTCTAGAGATTTCACTGTAAGAGATTCTCTTCTAATCTCTTAGCTTAGAAACTCCAGGCTGTAGGGCACATCCTCCACTCCACACGGAGTGCCTTCACCGAATGCACCACTCGGGAGCTCCTATTGGTTTACCCTTTTAACCCCATTTAGACCCTCTATTATCTATTTATTTATTTATTTATTTAGCAGACGCCTTTATCCAAGGCGACTTACAGAGACTAGGTTGTGTGAACTATGCATCAGCTGCAGAGTCACTTACAACTACGTCTCACCGGAAAGACGGAGCACAAGGAGTGACTTGCTCAGGGTCACACAATGAGTCAGTGGCTGAGGTGGGATTTGAATTGGGGACCTCCTGGTTACAAGCCCTTTTTTTAACCACTGGACCACACAGCCTCCAAATGATTGATTCTCATATTACTGATTCTCATTGAACATCGAAACAGGAGTAAATTAGCCAACTAAAAAATATACTTCTGGCATAACAGGTTTCTGAGAATTTTGCCCCATGTTTTTAAATAACACACAGATGTACTTGACTGTAGACAGGATGCAGTTTGTGATAAGTTGTAGGATTGATGAAAACACACAAGTTTGTTTTGGGTTCAGTGCCAGCTCACCTCCACAGCTCCCAGCCTCTCAGCTTCTGTTTGTTTGTGTTTACAGAGACCAGCAACATAACTGAGAGATACACCCTGATTGAAGAACTGAAAACCTGGACTGAAGCTCAGCAGTACTGTAGAGAACACCACACCGACCTTGTCAGTATAAAGAACGCCAGTGAAAATGAAGACCTAGTGAAGAAAGCGCAGGGCAAGCCCTTCTGGATAGGCCTGTTCAATGAGCCCTGGAAGTGGTCACACCAGGGGGATAACTACACATTTCACAACTGGAACTATGGGGAACCAAACAATAGGGGAGGGGATGAGAACTGTGTGATGATGAGTAAGACTGGTGAATGGACTGACACTGGCTGCAATTATCAGAACTCCTTCTTCTGCTGTGAGGGTGAGGACCCTGTTCAGACTGTGTTCTCATTTAATTCAGTGTAAACCTGCAGGTTGAAAGAGGGAAGCATGATTAGATCTCTTCAGTCGGTCCTGGTTGTGACAAATCTACCAGTTTCCACTTTGAGAATCAATCACAGAGGGTCTAAATGGGGTTAAAAGGGCAATAAAAACCCCAGTTATATTTCCTTAGGCTTTAAGGTATTGTGCTGTGCTGTGCAATATCGTATAATAACAAGACATGTACCTTTACACCTTCTAAAATAACATTAGCATTGATTGACAGTGAACTGAGTTTTTCTCACATCGATTTCTTTGTCTACCTGGTGTTTCCATGACCTTCGTCACTCATGCCAGAATGATACTCATGTTACAGTACAAACCACAAGCATGTTAGTATATTTATTATCACCATACAGTTCTACTAGTGTCCCACATTCTTACAGGACCAGTAATCTGTGACTGTTGGTTCCATTTCCAGTGGAAATCTTTTCTCTGAAGAACACGTTTTCACTCATCTTTATTGTGCTGTCCCCTCTCCCCAGGCGGCTCCTCTGGTCAGTGTTTCTATGAAGGAACTGGGAAGACATGGCAGGAAGCTCAGAGCTACTGCAGAAACCAAGGTAGAGACCTGCCCACCATTCAAGACCAGGCCAGGGTTAATGAGCTTATAGGTCTTATACCTTCATATAGTAACTGGTATTGGATTGGGCTGCATCGTGATAAAGAGAACTGGCAGTGGTCCAGTGGAGGTGATGTCATCTACTTCAACTGGGGACGATACCTCTTCTGTGCTTCAGTCAATGCGGAGGGAGAGTGGGAGGATTCACTCTGCAGTCAGGGAAACTATTTCATGTGCTACAGCGGTGAGTTGAGATTCAATTCCTTTGTTAATGAAACAGCTGACTGGACTGGGGGTTGAAGCCAGGTCCCCTGGATACTGCACAGGGGCCATAATCTTGAAATGTTCAAAAGAAGAAACATCTTCTCAAATACAGTATGTTTCTAAGTTTATTATTAAGAAAAAATGTTAAGAAGATGTGTTATTCATAACAGTTTTTTATGATTGTTTTTCCTTCATAAGAAACTTAAGAAAATGTGAATTCTTCAAAGAAATGTTCTTATTGTTTTGTTTAGATTGTTTATATTCCAGACAGCAAAATCTTAAATATGTAGCCCTTATTAGACATGTAGAAGGAATATGTTTAACAGTTAAATAACTATTTGTATTAGAATAAAAGGTGATAAAGAGGGTTGTAGCTTTGCTGTATTGTGTGTAGTGGGCTGAACCTCACATGACTGATTCGTTTGTTATGCAAATTAGGTCTGACAGGTATTCTGCAATATATAAAAGTTGCATCTCCCTGTTACAAGTTAGTTTCAGTCACCGTGAGCAAAGAACAGACTTTCATACACAGCTGATAGCACAGCAGGTGCTCGGTTGGCAGGTGATTCCCTAACCAACACTAGGCTACATAAATGCCATGTTTCATGAGGTACAGCCTCCACAGTGATGAGCCAGTCTCGTTGCTCGTGTCAAATGTAACTTTTCTTTCTCTTCTAAACAGTGTTGTTGTGATCATACACTGGTGGTAGAGTTTGTTTTTAGAGATTTAGGTTAGCAGTTTTATCATCCCGCTTATCATACACAGGCAATCTTATGACATACGGGTCTCACACCACCACCGTGTACAATAAGACTGTACAATAACAACGATTATAGGAAATTATTGTTCACCATGTATAATAATATAAATAATTAATACCACAGCCACCTGAACTCTGCCTCAACCAATCAGGTTCCTGGTAGAGTGCTCATTATCATGCAGTCGACGCCCTCAGAGTTTAGAATGTTGAAACTGTCATTGGAACAGGCTGACTTCAAAACAGACAAATAGCAGCCAGTACCGGAAAGTACAGTACGGGAGGCGGGGGGGGGGGGGGGGTGTCATAATGATACTGTTTGCTTCATATTGATTGTACATCGACTGTGAGGAAAATATGAATAAATTGAAAAAGAACGGTCATTATTCCTAAATCATTAAATGAACTCCCCCATCCCCCACTTTGCTATTAAATACTTTTCAGACATAAACTAAAGAGACTCCCATGCACTGCTAGAGATGCTGCTTTTCATGACCTTTATAGCTGAGCCGAGTGTGACTCGGGTTCAATCACTATACAACAGGAGAGCCAGCGCACTTCCACAGATGACATTGATTTTGATCTGCTGTTTGTGTTTACAGAGACCAGCACCATCACTGAGAGATACACCCTGATTGAAGAACTGAAAACCTGGACTGAAGCTCAGCAGTACTGTAGAGAACACCACACCGACCTCGTCAGTATAAAGAACGCCAGTGAAAATGAAGAAATAGTAAAGAAAGCGCAGGGCAAGCCCTTCTGGATAGGCCTGTTCAATGAGCCCTGGAAGTGGTCACACCAGGGGGATAACTACACATTTCACAACTGGAACTATTGGGAGCCAAACAATTGGGGAGGGGATGAGAACTGTGTGTTGATGAGTAACACTGGTGGATGGTTTGACTATAGCTGCCACTTTCAGTTGCCCTTCTTCTGCTGTGAGGGTGAGGACCCTGTTCAGACTGTGTTCTCATTTAATTCAGTGTAAACATTCAGGTTCAAAGAGAGAAGCCTGATTAGATCTCTTCAATAAATCCTAGTGGTGACAATTCTAGCAGTTTCCACTTTGAGAATCAATCACAGGCTCCCTGCTCAGGCTGATGGGATGGTCAATATCCTTCCAGAGGTAATGGGGTGATGTGGATTGCAGCTATCAGTACCCCTGGTTCTGCTGTGACTGAAGGCTCCCTGTTCAGTCTGTGCTCTTGTTCAGCTCAGTGTTTGCACCCCAGTCTGTGAGCAGGGACTCAGAGGCTCAGTCCATCTGATCCTACAGTAGCTGTCTGACCTCCAGAGCAGGACAGGGTGTAGCCTAGAGATCTGAAGAACCAGAATCCAGCCCGGTCATTAAGAGTGTGAGAGGGAGCAGCTCCCCCTCATTGTTATACCCAGGAGAGACGTGTGCTGTGATAAACATTCTTACTGTCTATTTATTATATTAATTTGAAAACAATAAACCATGTCATTGTCAGCATTGCCCTGGTGGAGACAGCAGCATAGACACAGTTTCATTGAAATGCATTTGAACAATACACTTGAAACAGGAAACACTAAATCTTGTTGTTGTGTGTTTTCTTTACAGATTCAGACCCCACAAGCCCCCCTTCCACTCCGGTCTCTCAAGGTATGCAGTGTAATCACTTCAGTGGATTCACAAACCACAGTAGAATGGCAATCTCATGTGTCATGTGAACCACTAGACCCCCCTGTGTCTGCTGGTTTTCATTCCAACTGAGCTCTCAGTTACTTAACTAGACCCTTAATTGAACTGATAATTTACTTAATTAGACCTTTTAACTTGTTTTCAAATCTTAAACAGTTGCATATTTCAAGTTAGCTATAACATTTGACAAGTAACTTGAACTGCAACTGTTTAAGAGCTGAAAACAAGTAAAAATGTCTAATTAAGCAAATTATCAGTTCAATTAATGGTCTAGTTAAGTAATTGAGAGCTCTGTTGGAATGAAAACCAGCAGACACAGGACCGAGTTTGAGAAGCCCTGATCTAAACCACTCACTGTAGACGTGTCAGTGCATTGAAATCCACACAAAAGAAAGGTAATGAGGTCTAAACTCGCATGCAAGCATTCAAATGGTGCCTGACGGAAACATGTTTAAATCTGTTAAAAACTGCCCCAACATTAAACACTCATCTAAACATCTAAACACAAGAGTTCATCTTTGAAAGTCTACCTCTACACGTCTGCTTCTTGTGTTCTAGGTACCAGCACCTCACCTGAGCCCTGCACTTAACTCACGTTCTGTGCTGCACATTACAGACTACGTGGGTCTTATTGTTTGACATGGGGTTTATTTAATTATTCAGCTCAGTGTTTGCACCCCAGTCTGTGAGCAGGGACTCAGAGGCTCAGTCCATCTGATCCTACAGTAGCTGTCTGACCTCCAGAGCAGGGCAGGGTGTAGCCTAGAGATCTGAAGAACCAGATTCCAGCCCGGTCATTAAGAGTGTGAGAGGGAGCAGCTACCCCTCATTGTTATACCCAGGAGAGACGTGTGCTGTGATATACATTCTTACTGTCTATTTATTATATTAATTTGAAAAAAATAAACCATGTCATTGTCAGCATTGCCCCAGTGGAGACAGCAGCATAGACACAGTTTCATTGAAATGCATTTGAACAATACACTTGAAACAGGAAACACTAAATCTTGTTGTTGTGTGTTTTCTTTACAGATTCAGACCCCACAAGCCCCCCTTCCACTCCGGTCTCTCAAGGTATGCAGTGTAATCACTTCAGTGGATTCAGAACCACTGCATGAATCTGGCTTTGTTATAAACTTTCTTTTTTCTCTTTTTTCTATTTACAGAAGCAGAATCCTCGAGGCCCCCTTCCACTCCGGTCTCTCAAGGTATGTGCAGTTTGAAGATGGCAGTTTGTTCAGTGTGATTGACAGCCCACACCATGAGTTATAAATGAATCTCAGTGTTGTTATCAACCTCACTAATTCAACAGTGAGTTCACCATTGTATCAGTTCAATTTGAATGTGGCTTTGTAATAAATGACTTATTGTTTGAATTTATTAGCATTTATTTATTGCCCTGGTGAGGACAGCACCACACACACACACACTGACACACACACTGACACTCACACACACACAGACACACACATACACACTGACAAACACACACACACACTGACACAGACACACACACAAATACACACTGACACACACACTGACACAGACACACACACAAATACACACTGACACACACACAAATACTCGCACACACATACAAACGCACACACACACTGACACACACACAGAGACACACTGACACACACACACACACATACACTGACACATACACACACACACACACGCACACGCACACACACATACACACACAGGGTGTCGCTCATATATATTTAAACAATAATGTAGAAATGCAAATGATGTATTTTTACTCCTGCAAATCAAAACCTCTCAAGCCTTCTCTCATCAACAGCCTCTAAAGGTATGGACTGCACTAGTTCAGTTTGAATGTGGCTTTGTAATAAATTACTTATTGTTTGATTGTATTAGTATTTATTTATTGTCCTGGTGGAGACAGCAGCATAGACACAGATTCATTGAAATGCATTTGAACAATACACTTGAAACAGGAAACACTAAAACATGTCGTCGTGTGTTTTCTTTACAGATTCACACCCCACAAGCCCCTCTTCCACTCCAGTCTCTCAAGGTAAGTGCAGTTTGAAGATGGCAGTTTGTTCAGTGTGATTGACAGCCCACACCATGAGTTATAAATGAATCTCAGTGTTCTTATCAACCTCACTAATTTAACAGGGAGTTCACCATTGCCCTGCTGAGGACAGCACCACACACACACGCACACACACCCAGACACACACAACGTCACTCAAATATATTTAAACAATAATGTAAAAAGGCAAATTATGTATTTTTTACTCCTGCAAATCCAAACCTCTCAAGCCTTCTCTCAACACCAGCCTCTAAAGGTATGGAGTGCACTCGTTCAGTTTGAATGTGGCTTTGTAATAAATGACTTATTGTTTGAATTTATTATTATTTATTTATTGTCCTGATGGAGACAGCAGCATAGACACAGTTTCAATGAAATGCATTTGAACAATACACTTGAAACAGGAAACACTAAATCTTGTTGTTGTGTGTTTTCTTTACAGATTCAGACCCCACAAGCCCCCCTTCCACTCCGGTCTCTCAAGGTATGCAGTGTAATCACTTCAGTGGATTCAGAACCACTGCAGGAATCTGGCTTTGTTATCAACTTTCTTTTTTCTCTCTTTCTTGTTACAGAAGCAGAATCCTCGAGCCCCCCTTCCACTCCTGTCTCTCAAGGTAAGTGCAGTTTGAAGATGGCAGTCTGTTCAGTGTGACTGACAGCTCACCTCACGTGTCATGTGATCCACTAGACCAGAGAGGGCAAAAGTGGTCCCTTCCACTCCTGGTCTTTGTTCCAACCCTGTTCTAAATTGTTTAATTAAACCAATTAAACCTCCATCCAGTTCCTGAAGTAGTTTACTGATCTCATTCCACCTGTTAAAGCTGGATTGGAATGGCCCTCCAGCACCGTGATTGGACACCCCTGCACTAGAGCTTTATAAGCTGTGGGAGAGTGTGTGCAACTATTCAGCAACAACACTAGGATAGCACAAGGTTGTCTTTCGGCTTGGCATCCTAATCCATAGTTACATTATATTGTACAGTACAAAGAATATGTCTTTTTAAACAAAATCTGACAGTCACCCTGCACTCATATGATTTTCTCATCAGTAGGCTGTGCTGCAGTGTGTACAGGTTACATTGTTGCATGTGAGATGCAAGTGCAGTCTGACTCACGGATAATCTGAACCACAGTGCAGGCTGATGGCAGCTGTAGAAGCACAATTTAAATATTACTGCAAACATTAAACCAACACTCATGATTGGCACATGAATAGCACGAGAGTCACACATCTAAAAGCCTATTAAATTCAATTACATTATTATTATTATTATTATTATTATTATCGTTATCATTATCATCATCACCAGGCACTCCAGTCCCTGAGGAGCTCCACCTGATCTCTCACAGTATGGTCTGGCCGGAGGCTTGGCAGTACTGCAGGGATCGCTACACTGACCTAGTGAGCCTCACAAGCCTGGCTGCACAGAACAGAGTGTCGGAGCTCGTCAGGAACAGCACTGCATCGCGATTCTGGATCGGCCTGCACAGAACTGTTGTGTATGATAACTGGTACTGGGTTGCTGGTAAGGATAAGAAGGCCCGTCTAAACTACACTAACTGGGCCCCCGGGGAGCCCAACAATCCTTACTATGAGCACTGTGGGGAGATGGTGCTGCGGGAGGATGGGGGGGCTGAGTGGAATGATCTGTGCTGCTATGAACAGCTCCCCTTTATCTGTTTCAAAGATTAAAAACATCCTGAAAAGCTTTTACAGCAGTGGCTCTCAAACTATCTCCAGCTGGGACCCCTTTTAAAGGCACTTTAGTCTGAAAAAAAACATTTACTAAGAAAATGATAGAAATATCTCAATCTAAATTGTGTGAACATGGAATGTGTGAATAATAAAGCAGAAAGAAATCTCGTATCTGACAGAGTTTGCAATGCCATGTCTGCTCTCTATAAAGAGCTGCTCCAATGCACTGCAGTCATCGTGGATGGAAGGTCTGCTTGAGATGTGGTCATTAAAAACCTTTCTGTGACCTCCAGGGGGTCCCAACCCCCAGTCTGAGAACCACTGTCTCCACAGAACCCAGAGCTTTACTATAGAGTAGTGCAACAAAATACTACACATTCCTATCAAAGAGAATCCTCTGTAGCAATCTTTAATGATATACATCACTGTGATATTCCATTCTGTACTTGTTTAATATCCTATTGTGTGTGTGTGTTCTGTACAAGGCTCGACATTAACGTACATTTGAAAGCATTTTGCTACCAAAACTCTTAATTTGCTACTAGTTTTTTCCATGCAGTAGCATTTTTCTGATCCCTTACGCTGCAGTTTATATGACCGACCCTGAGTGAACACGCCGATGAATAAATGAACAGCTTAAGTAACCACACGGACAAACTTCAGCGAGACACTCACGCATGCGCATATCTCAAAGCAGTGCAGAATTCTGTACGACAGCGCCCGGGGAAGATACACGTGAGGAACACAATGCAAATCATATTGAGTATAAATACTTTCACTAATCACAACGTGCATACAATTTAAAAGTTTATTTTATAGAAAAAAAGTAAAATTAAATAACTGATAAAACATAACAATGTTATAATATAACAGACAGTGACCTACAGGATATGAAGTTTATTCAGTGTCTATAAAATGCTAATTTAATCTGTATGGAGAATAGAGGCTCCAGTCTTGTTATAATGTTAATCCTGGTTTCACCCACGCGAAAAATGAACACATAATAGAGAGAGAATTATTACTTTATCAAAATTATGACTATGAAAAAAAATATATATACATATAATAAATAAAACAGGAGCAGATAGCTAGCTATAACGCTACCATGATCCAAGTAACATCTTCCTTGCTTTATCAGTACGAATAAGAGATGGGACACAATATTGAGGTGCATTAATTTATCTATCTATTCATTTATCTATCCAGGTTTCTTTTTAGGTGATAGGTATCTAGGTGATAGTTTAGGTTATTCAGTCTATTTAAAAGTCGGTAGCTGTTTTATTTTTTTAATATATATAATTATTAGTTGAATAAACCTCTACTAAATAAGCCCATTTTTTATTATTATTTGTTTATTTAGCAGACGCCTTTATCCAAGGCGACTTACAGAGACTAGGGTGTGTGAACTATGCATCAGCTGCAGAGTCACTTACAATTACATCTCACCCGAAAGACGGAGCACAAGGAGGTTAAGTGACTTGCTCAGGGTCACACAATGAGTCACTGGCTGAGGTGGGATTTGAACTGGGGACCTTCTGGTTACAAGCCCTTTTTTTAACCACTGGACCACACAGCCTCCTTTCCAGGCAGCTAGCAAATCCTCACTACTGCCTTAAAAAGATAGCTCTATGGCTCTATGATTCTCTATTGTTTCTGCTCCGAGCATGATCTCCTGTGCTTACTAACTATTCCAGCAATTGCGGCTTCTGAAAAGACTCCTCAAGGCTGATTGTGATGAAGCGAGGTGGGGAAGCATACAAGTGTTGCTCATACTTCAGTGTACAATGCTTCAGGGCTTCAGTGCGCTGCGCAACGCTAATATGCTTCCCCACCTCACTTCCTCACAATCAGCCTTGAGAAGTCTTTTCAGAAGCTGCTTCACTTGTTTTTTTTAGTTCAGGATCCTCAGCTGTTTAAAATGCAGCGCGTAGATAAACTGCTGCATCCTGGTACCTTTGCTGTGGCTCACTTGGTCTGATTGAGGACGCAGCAGCAGCTTGGTTTTAGTTATTATCATCAAGAACGCTGCCTTTGAAATATTTAGATGTTCCCAACTGAAGTATAAAACACAAGCAAACAAAAAGGGGTCCAGTGATAATATTGTGGGGTCAGTAAGCTTTCAAAAAATGAATCGGACCACCTTGGTTAGCAGTGCTTTAGTATAGGATAGAGGGGAGAAGCACAGAGGGGGGACGGGTTAACTTGCCATTCTCATTACTGTTTCTTTTAAGCACTTTCTTGTCTTTAAATATAACAATAGTTTTACAATATTGTGTTAGTTTTTACATAGTTAGAAGTTTTTATATATTTAAGAGCGTGTGTCTGTAGTTGGCCCTGTATGAGGTCATCAGCACCAGTATACAAAAACTCCACTTGGAAAACAAAAGAGAAAGAAACCTTTTATTTTCCTTGTTTGCACTTTTGTGTTGCTTCCCTGAGCTGCAGCAGAGCGGACAGTCATACCCTCTGCTGCTGCAGGTAGTGGCAGGAGTGAGCCTGGTTAGGGTTAGGCCTGTTTAGTGACATCAGAGTGACACAAAGAGGGCCAGAAAGCTTCAAGGAGGGAGGAAGCTTGTGTGCCTGCCTGCCTGCAGCTGAAACGACCTGCCTCTAGGGAATGCAAACAAACTGGACAGCCAACAAGGCCTGGTTTCTGATGAAGCAGATTGCACCTCATGCTGTTCTATTGAATGTAGTAAACAGGCACACTGTAGTTATATTTGAATATGATGCTGCAGTTTTAACTAAACAGGAAACATGTAATAGAGTGAGTCATAGCTCACTGTTTATAGTCTGTATTTCTGTGTGGATTTCTTGGGATTATAAGATTAATAAAGGTTTACTGTTTGAATCATCAGTCTTTTTGTTTCTTGATTTATGTATATATAACAAATATCACTATATCACTAAGAACTTCACAACATTTTAATCATCCTGAAATATAATCCACTGTTACAGAGGAGCTGGTCTAAACACAAAACTTTTGGAGTTATGCTGCCACCTACTGTTCCTACTGAGGTACTGCAGGATTTATAAAGATACTAGGCAAGATATCAACTATACTACTTTGCAGACAGCAACTTTGTTCTTCATATTTCAATTGGTTTATTCAGTATATGAATTGGTATATTTTAAAGATCATGTACAAAATAAAAAGGCTATACTGTTTAAAGTGATAAAAACACAATAATAGTACAACACTACACTTTGTACTATTATTATTTATTTATTTAAATAATACATACCAAGACCGAGACCAAGACCAAACGTACCAAGACCAAACATACTGAGACCAAGACCGAGACCAAATGTACCGAGACCAAGACCAAGACCAAGACCGAGACCAAACATACTGAGACCAAGACCGAGACCAAACGTACAAAGACCGAGACCAAGACCAAACATACAGAGACCGAGACCAAATGTACCGAGACCAAGACCGAGACCAAACGTACCGAGACCAAGACTGAGACCAAACATACCGAGACTGAGACCGAGACCGAGACCAAACGTACCGAGACCGAGACCAAACGTACAGAGACCGAGACCAAGACTGAGACCAAGACCAAACATACCGAGACCGAGACCAAACGTACCAAGACCAAGACCGAGACCAAACATACCAAGACTGAGACCGAGACCGAGACCAAACGTACCGAGACCGAGACCAAACGTACCGAGACCGAGACCAAACGTACAGAGACCGAGACCAAACGTACAGAGACCGAGACCAAGACTGAGACCAAGACCAAACATACCGAGACCGAGACCAAACGTACCGAGACCAAGACCGAGACCAAACGTACCGAGACCAAGACTGAGACCAAACATACCGAGACTGAGACCGAGACCGAGACCAAACGTACCGAGACCGAGACCAAACGTACAGAGACCGAGACCAAGACTGAGACCAAGACCAAACATACCGAGACCGAGACCAAACGTACCGAGACCAAGACCGAGACCAAACATACCAAGACTGAGACCGAGACCGAGACCAAACGTACCGAGACCGAGACCAAACGTACCGAGACCGAGACCAAACGTACAGAGACCGAGACCAAGACTGAGACCAAGACCAAACATACCGAGACCGAGACCAAATGTACCGAGACCAAGACCGAGACCAAACGTACCGAGACCAAGACTGAGACCAAACATACCGAGACTGAGACCGAGACCGAGACCAAACGTACCGAGACCGAGACCAAACGTACAGAGACCGAGACCAAGACTGAGACCAAGACCAAACATACCGAGACCGAGACCAAACGTACCGAGACCAAGACCGAGACCAAACATACCAAGACTGAGACCGAGACCGAGACCAAACGTACCGAGACCGAGACCAAACGTACAGAGACCGAGACCAAGACTGAGACCAAGACCAAACATACCGAGACCGAGACCAAACGTACCGAGACCAAGACCGAGACCAAACATACCAAGACCGAGACTAATTGTACCGAGACCAAAACCGAGACCAAGACCAAGACCGAGACCAAGACCAAACGTACCGAGACCAAACATAAACATATATTTTTGTTGTGACCAACTAAACTAAATTAATTTTTGCTAGAAGAATAAGAACAACAACAATGATAATAACTATTTATTTTTTGAAAGCTAATTTTCTTTTGATAAACCAAATAAACACAAAAAATGCAACAACTGAAAAATGTGTTCTATTGACTTTTTCCAGTTACAATCAATTCACTTACACACTACATACCCTGAAAAGGTGTATAAAAACATTTACATTAAATAGTTACATATAATTGGAAACATCTTAAAGAGGGTCCTGATCAAAATGGAAGACTTGACAGGTATGTACAGACAGTCATATTTCTCTGCATTTGTGTTACTCACACAGTTTTGTTAAGGTAACTAATATATCACAGGAAATGTATTTGGTGGCAGGAGGACAGTTTGCTTCATGAGGGAGGCTGAGAGACGCTGTAGCAGCACGAAGTCTGATGTGTTAAATTTAGTAATTTGAATGCTGCTCTACAGTATAATGGCTACATTATGTTGTATAATAGCTGTCAATGTATACATGTGAGTGAAATTATTATTATTATTATTATTATTATTATTATTATTATTATTATTATTTTAATTTAGTCGTTGCCAATTTTTTTTTTTATTATTATTTTCTCCCCAGTTTGGAATGGACAATTATTTTTAGGCTCAGCTCACCGCTATCACCCCCACGCTGACTCGGGAAGGTGAAGATGAACACACGCTGTCCTCAGAAGCGTGTGCCTTCAGCTGACCACTTTTTTTTTAAACTGCGGACTCACCATGCAGCCACCCAAGAGCTACAGCGTCGGAGGACAACGCAGCTCTCGGGCAGCTTACAGGCAAGCCCGCAGGCGCCCGGCCAGACTACAGGGGTCGCTGGTGCGTGGTGAGCCGAGTACACCCTGGGCGACCTAAAACCTCCCTCCCCCCAGGCGGCGCTCGGCCAATTGTGCGCCGCCCCCTGGGAGCTCCCGTCCACGGTCGGCAAAGAAATAGCCTGGACTCGAACTCGCTATGTCCAGACTATAGGGCACATCCTGCACTCCACGTGGAGCGCCTTTACTGGATGCGCCACTTGGGAGCCCCATGTGAGTGAATTTTGAAGGATAAAAAAGGATATATGATAAAAGAGGAAATAAAATAATCTTGAATGTTTATGAATGAGACCAATCTGTGTGCTGCCTGCTATCAAGACCAAGACCAGACCCAACCCGACATGCCAAAACCAAGACCCAGACCAGACGTGCTGAGCCTGAGACCCAGACCAGACATGCCGAGCCCAAGACCCAGACCAAGACCAGACGTGCTGAGACCGAGACCAAGACCTTGACCTTAAAATGTGGCCTCGAGACTCCATCTCTGCTTCCGATTGATCCATTTCTCATTGTAAACAAAAACAAATCTTAGAACTGCCAACCGACACAGAATATAGCGAAAAATAATTCATACTGCTCAATCCTTTACTTGAACACATTACAATTCATAGCAATATAGAGTTAATATAAATGTAGTATAACTATGGAGATAGTGATATCTGGTAGCCCTTCTTGACACACAGCACATTGCGATCGTGTAGAAAGCAGCGGTCATTGTGTTATTATTATGAAGCACGCCGATGCACGTACAGTACAGGAGGACACCTGACAGTTTAACACAATGCAGTTCATGTACCGAGTTACAAACGGGACGGCGCTGCACAGAGCGGTACAAACTGTGCGATTCAAATCTCCTGCAGTACTACAGACGAGCCGCCGATATACTCATCTCTGATTAACCCAACATGAATACAAATCCGATCCGATCTCAGTCTGTTTCAAAGAGCGCTCAGAGTGACGGCGCCGGAGAGTCTGCGAGCAGCTTTAATAATAATGAATGATCCTGCTGTGTCTGCTCGAGTCTCGCATCAAACTCGCCATCCTCTATATAATATAAACACATTACACACCCCCGAACCACACACGGGGTTCCCAGAGGGTGCAGTGAATTCAATTCCAATAACTCACCGCTCTCTTTCTCTCTCTACCTTATATTCTTTCTGTTTTCTCGTGTCTTTTTCTCCAAGCAACCCAAACAATGTAACTTCCGATTCCGACTGGTGCACGGATTTAAAGATCCCCCCCATAGGGGAAACCAGTGCCTACATGTTGTTAAGTACCGGTTTGATAATACCTCACTTGGGGCTCACACCAGGGACTACTTCCAGTAAGAGATGTATAAACCATAGTGAACAAAATAAATAAAAACTTGCATTCATAACAAAAAACAAACATATTAGGCCCATATAAATCTACACACTTTTTGTGATGCTGGAACAGGGTATATATATATAAGGGGTGTTGATAATTTCACCCTAAACTTGCATACTGAAAGTAACATGTCAAAGCAAGAAGAAATCTAATCAGCAGAATATGCCTGTGTAATCACAACTCAGAGGCAGGCAGACCTATGGCATCACACATGGGACTACAGACACAGGCAAGGGATTCTGGGAATTGTAGTTTGTTTGCAGCATTGTGATGGACTAATTGTATAATGAGATGGCACCGTTATTGTAGGTGAAGTGTCTGTTATGCTCATTCGGCCCAGATTGATTAATTGAGAGAGAAACCAGAATAAGATCTGTAAATAATTGGCTAGAGGCAGAAAGAAAGGCAGAAGAAAACAAAACACCAAGGCAGGACTCGGACTAGAGAGATAGACATACCATCAATTTCCAATCGTCCTTCTTTTTATTGTCTTCTTAACCAAAGACACTGGCATCATAAAGAACATTATATGTTTTGACTTTAATAATTAAATTTTTTATTGATGTCGATTTTTTTTATTTCTGTTTTAATGTCTGCGTGAGCAAGACAGACAGTCTGACAGCCGCTACCTTTGACCTTATTTTTGATTGGTCCATTGCGATGCGAACAGCGCGTAGCAAAATACAAATAAAACAAATGTATTTCTATATTTGCTCGCTTCATTCATGCCGCTTGCTTCGCTTGCGTTGTGCATTACTCAGTTTAAATCAATAGTTTTCATTATTTTTGCTCGCGTCCGGCGTGCATAGCGCTTTTAATATGCAAGCCCATTCCCATTGACGCGTTTGATTAAGCAATGTATTGTAGCGTTTCACGCAGTAGGCAGAACAGAAGAAGCACCCTACAGTAACCAGCGCTCTAGCTGTTTGCCCTGGAACGACCCAACGAGCGTGCAACGCCCCCTTTTATAACTTAGCTCCGTCCCTTTATGCTAATCGAGTGCCGGAGCGAACAGCTATCCCATTGGTCCCCAGCCGCAAACCAGGACCAATGGGCACACACAACTAACAGCCAATGACAGGGAGCAGGGCGCACCCTGCGTGCAGGACAGCTCGCACAGCCACAGAGACAGAGCGAACCCGCAGCTACAGGGAATACAGACGAGGGGAGAGGAACACAATACAGCGGTAATAACAGCACCCAGACAGGGGAGACAAGAGCGAATACACAACACGAAACACAAACACACGGACCGCTACAGTATGCTGCAGAGCTGCGCTTACACTCCGACTTTTAACAATGTGTTTTAACATTCATTTATTTAGCCTGTTTTTTTTTTGTTGTTGTTTTTTTACAGAACTGCCCCTTTAGTCATAGTCACGCCCCCCGTGTCTATGTATGAATTACTGACTCATATTTGTGATTTGATTACATCAGCAGGTGAACTGATAATGTATGGATGTTATTTTGTGAAAACAATACAATATTAAAAAATAAATAAATAAATTACACTACAACATTTTATAAATAAATAAATTATACACCAAACTGTAGTACATTCGCTTACTCTTAATAGCATAACAAATATACTTATTA
The DNA here is from genome assembly GCF_902713425.1 of Acipenser ruthenus. NCBI lineage: Eukaryota > Metazoa > Chordata > Actinopteri > Acipenseriformes > Acipenseridae > Acipenser > Acipenser ruthenus. Next base: position 8,693,265 of record NC_081238.1, on the reverse strand, counting down.
TAAATAAGTACCTTCTTTTATTTGTTGGAAAACGGTCTGGAACTGAAGTAAAGTATTTTTTAATACAGTGCTATTTGAGTATTTAAAATATGGTTATCTTCAAAATTAAAATGGCAGCAACGGTGTGTTAATTAAACGAAGCGCCTGACGCCGCTCGGAACTTTGGCATTTTTAAATCCTAACGGTCTCTGCTCAGCGGAGTGGAATGTTCAGGAGCCGGTTGCCTAGCAGCGTCTCCGCCTCCTTCTCTGCCCCGCCCCCTCTCTCCCTCTCTCGTTGCTCCAGCTAGGAGTTCACATTCAGCTTCCTTAGATTATATAGCGCCATTCTTTACTAACTTTTACAAATGAGCTTATTGGAGGCTTCGTGTTTTTAAGATGGTTCAGGTGCAGTCCGGGCAGACTGACTGCAGCATCATTACAGTATACCGCACTGCGCTCGGCTTTGTGTGGAGGCTGATACACAAAATAATGAACGACTGGTAAAGAAATCACATGGATTGCTTTTTAATGCCCAATATGTATCTGGTATTCTAAGTATTACCTACAATTAATAACTCAGCTATATTCATATTCAGAATGTGATACAGTATTAAGACAGGGTCCAGTATTAGAAATAAATAAACACGCTTTAAGAGAAACAGCAGTGATGTTTATTGCCCATTCCCATCCATTCTCTAGATGTTTCTACATTGTGGTTGCAATCCACAGGGACAAGGGACTCAGCGATGTTAAATAAACTAGAGCCCACAATTAACCAATATAGAAAGGAAGGGGGAGAAATGTATTGCCTGCGTGCAGCACCTTCCACTTTCCTCTATTAAATGTCATTTGCCATGTGTCTGCCCAGTTCTGAATGCTGTCGAGATCATTTTGAATGACCTTTGCTGCTTCAACAGTGTTTGCCACTCCTCCTGTTTTTGTGTCGTCTGCAAATTTAACAAGTTTGCTTACTATACCAGAATCTAAATCATTAATGTAGATTAGGAATAGCAGAGGACCTAATACTGATCCCAATGTGCATTATAAATATCATATGGGAGATACTGAAATTGAAGAAGGAATCTATGAAAAAGACCTAGGAGTTTATGTTGACTCAGAAATGTCTTCATCAAGACAACGTGGGGAAGCTATAAAAAAGGCCAACAAGATGCTCGGATATATTGTGAGAAGTGTTGAAATTAAATCAAGGGAAGTAATGTTAAAACTTTACAATGCATTAGTAAGACCTCACCTAGAATATTGTGTTCAGTTCTGGTCACCTCGTTACCAAAAGGATTGCTGCTCTAGAAAGAGTGCAAAGAAGAGCAACCAGAATTATCCCGGGTTTAAAAGGCATGTCATATGCAGACAGGCTAAAAGAATTGAATCTGTTCAGTCTTGAACAAAGAAGACTACGCGGCGATCTGATTCAAGCATTCAAAATCCTAAAAGGTATTGACAATGTCAACCCAGGGGACTTCTTGGACCTGAAAAAAGAAACCAGGGGTCACAAATGGAGATTAGATAAAGGGGCATTCAGAACAGAAAATAGGAGGCACTTTTCAACCATCACAGACTAGCAGCTCTGCACACTCCTGTAACACTGCATGAGATCAAAGAACAGCCACATAAACTACAGCCAGGGAACTCCTGTGGGACAGAAATGAGTAAGGATCCGCGCAAAGTGATGTGCGGTTTCAAACCCCCGTGAGAGGCTGTGTGCTCCCGTGGTTAAAGACAAGGGCTTGTAGGGAAATAAGCGGCACGCACGCTTTCATTTCTGAATTTTTGTTTGTAAAAAACAGCGAGTTAAAGACCACGTACATTTTCTTTACTTTTTTTTTTAAAACAGCTTCAGTGGTTTCAATCTCTCCTCGCACTAAATCGCAGAGTCAGCTCTGAACACGGCATCCTTTATATTCCCTTGTGTGATCGAGTGGAAATCTGCTCTGCAGTGCACTCCAGCACCCACACAGCTCCCTGACCTGCACACCGCAGGGCAACTGCTGTACAAAGGCTGTGTTATCAGTCCCTGCTGTGGATTAAAATAGTATTGGTTTTAAGAATAAATAATTAAACTCACATGGGGAGGTGTCGGGTCGCAGGGCTTCCTGTGCTGTAAACCTGGTCGTCATGGAGACGGACAGAACGCAGCTCTCGCTATTCCTTATACAATGCTGCCATCGTGTGGCCATTTACTAGAACGGTTTGTTTTAATCTATCTATCTATCTATCTATCTATCTATCTATCTATCTATCTATCTATCTATCTATCTATCTATCAACTCAGTTGCCCTTTGAAATGACTCGTATTCACCTTAACCCCTGTGCAAAAATAGACATTTCAGATACATTCTTAAAATACAGCAAAAACAATATTTACAGGATAGCCAGGAGAGTACTGTGTGTATAAATAATAACGTTTTCTGTAATTGCTCTTATTTGAAATCATTCTCATGTATTTATCATGCTTACTGCCTGTTCTTACTGGACTCATATCAGCAAATAGTTACTATCAGGTTTAGCTGCTCTTAGTCGAATTCGCTCTTATAATTTACTGTGTGCTTTATTATTCTGCTCTTACTTGAATTGATTTTATGGTACTTTCATAACTGCTCTTATCTGTATTATAATATTCTGTAATGTGATATTTTATAATGTGATACTTTGTACTGTGATAACTTGTAACAACTGTAAGTCACCCTGGATGTCTGCTAAGAAATAAATACTAATAACAGTAGTGATGTCATTGCTGATTTTCACTACCTGTACTACCTCTTGTAAACAGCAGAGGGCAGCAGCGACCGCTTGTCACGGAGCTGTGTTCAGATAAAATAACATGTTAGTTTAATACAGTGGTGGCCGGTACGTGGATCGCAGAGATTTCCGGTGGATGTCGGGTCGAATCACAGCATATACTCACACAACAGTGTTTGTTTCGGATGATGGGCAGAGTCTTCTGTGTCGTCCAGTAGCACAGATGAAATCTCAACAGTTTCTGCGTATGAGACGAACAAAATGCTTGTGGAAAATACATTTTAATTTAGGCGCACGTAGGCGACTAGAAATTACTAAAGGTTGACTAAAAAAATAAACGTGATTTATTTTTTCAGCTGGAAACAAAAACAAAAAACAAAACAAAAAAAATCTCACATTCGGATCTAAACTCTAAGCTCAATCGCAATGCACCCTGGGAATGTAGTTTATTGGTGTCCACTGCCCACTGTTAATCGCACATTAAAAACTACAAATCCCATACCCGCCAGTTTCACTGATTTATCAGTGCGATGGCTACTCGTTTCCAGACAGTTTGTCAAACCAAGATGAGGAAAATAACAAATTCAGATATGTCGACGTCTTTACAGGAAATGAGCAATGCAGGTGTTTCAGAAATTGAAAGCGAACAGGGAACTTCGAGTTAGTTGCAGCGTGTTCACAGTCGAGTAAAATACAACTTCAACCAACAGTGGCTAAAAGATTTACCCTGGCATAAGTTTGACAATGTTAAAAAAAATCCATGTTTTGCCCGTTTTATCAGGATGCAGGGAACTGATGGCAGGACAGACTGCATTTTAACAGGGAGCCAGGAGTTCAAACATGAAAATATCTTAAACACAGCGCTTCAAAACGACACGCAGTGTGCGGAGAGGCAGCTCAGCGCGCCGCCATGAACAGCAAGCAGCGCCTTCTGAGGAACATGCGAGCAGACAGCTAAAATAAATACATAAATAAATAAAACGTTAATCATTTTAATTGTGTTGATGCAAAAGAATTAAACTGCACACGTGTTATGTAAGAAAGAATTAACAAAAAGATCTGTAGACATTCAACAATACATTTAAGCAAAACATGTTTATTATTATTATTATTATTTGTGTGTGTGTCCCTAAATGTCAGTGCGCGTCAAGCATTTATATTTAATCTCGCTTATAATTGCTGGTCATAGCTTTTAGTTGGTCAAAGCAAGTAGCTTTTAATACAGTGCTATTTGAGTATTTAAAATATGGTTACTTCAAAATTAAAATGTCAGCAACGGTGTGTTAATTAAACGAAGCGCCTGACGCCGCTCGGAACTTTGGCATTTTTAAATCCTAACGGTCTCTGCTCAGCGGAGTGGAATGTTCAGGAGCCGGTTGCCTAGCAGCGTCTCCGCCTCCTTCTCTGCCCCGCCCCCTCTCTCCCTCTCTCGTTGCTCCAGCTAGGAGTTCACATTCAGCTTCCTTAGATTATATAGCGCCATTCTTTACTAACTTTTACAAATGAGCTTATTGGAGGCTTCGTGTTTTTAAGATGGTTCAGGTGCAGTCCGGGCAGACTGACTGCAGCATCATTACAGTATACCGCACTGCGCTCGGCTTTGTGTGGAGGCTGATACACAAAATAATGAACGACTGGTAAAGAAATCACATGGATTGCTTTTGAATGCTAAATGTGTATCTGGTATTCTAAGTATTACCTACAATTAATAACTCAGCTATATTCATATTTAGAATGTGATACAATATTAAGACAGGGTCCAGTATTAGAAATAAATAAACACTCTTTAAGAGAAACAGCAGTGATGTTTATTGACCATTCCCATCCATTCTCTAGATGTTTCTACATTGTGGTTGCAATCCACAGGGACAAGGGACTCAGCGATGTTAAATAAAAAACTAGAGCCCACAATTAACCAATATAGAAAGGAAGGGGGGAGAAATGTATTGCCTGCGTGCAGTACCTTCCACTTTCCTCTATTAAATGTCATTTGCCATGTGTCTGCCCAGTTCTGAATGCTGTCTAGATCATTTTGAATGACCTTTGCTGCTGCAACAGTGTTTGCCACTCCTCCTGTTTGGAACTGCAAACACAAGTCAAAAAGGAAGTTAGAAAGGCCAACAGAGAGACAGAAATGAACATTGCTAAGGGGGTGTGAGGGAGGAGACACTCACATTGTCTGAGTATGTATCTGGACATTTACTGCAAATGTTCATTATTTTGTGCATCAACCTCCACACAAAGCCGAGACACACACACACAGACTGAGACACACACACTGAGACACACACACTTAGATAAACACACTGAGACACACACACTTAGATAAACACACTGAGACACACACACACAGTTTTCTAACGCCTCTCAGGTTTTTCTTGTGGAATGGGACGCTTTTTAATCACAATAAGACACCTCAGGACATCTTTTCAAAGCTTTTACGCCAGTCTTTAATTAACTCCTATTTATTTTAAAGAGGTAAACCACCTGTTCATTTTACAAAACTAGAACCAAACAGCTGAGTGATACACTGTATTTCAAGCCCTCTTCAGCACTCTCAGTGTGTTTATTTTTTCATGTTGTAACATTAACATGATGTCTTGTCCTTTTTTAAATCAATAGCAGTTAATTAAAGGCTGGAGGAAGCGCTTTGATAACGCGTCCCCTCGAGTCTCACAGAGCAGCGCACTCCTTGGCGTGTCTCATTGCTGGTGACTCTTCTGCTGCTGTGGACGCGGCTCTGTTGCCTGGTTTAGTTCGCAGCGCAGTCTGAGGAAGAGTCTAAATCTGTGCCGCTGGACAGCAGGGAGGAATACTGTCCTGGATAAAGAATAGGAGACAAGAATACAGTTTAAGAGAAACGAAATAAAAGCATGGGGTAGAAATAGCAGAGGTTACTGCCTGGAAGTTTACTCGTAAAGAATGACCTTTCTGCGACCCTGTGCTGTATTTACCAAAAACAAGTTCACACGCCCTGAACCTCCAAGACTAGCGAAGAGAAAGCTATGAAACTGCGAGCATGCCTGCGCCATTGTGGATCTGTTTGTGACAACGGCGCTCAACTTGAATTAACCTGATATACTTCTAAAAACATTATCAGGGGTATCGCGTTAGTGTTTGAACATCTCATTCGGAAGAAGAGGACGGGAAATATCAATATAATTACACGAAACACAGATTATATATCTGCGTGAAACTCGCTGCATCGACGCTGCTGCCGCCTGATAGAGAAAGGACTATACCAACTCCGGCATGGGGGAGGGGTTACCTGAATTCAAATTGTATTCACTGGGGAAAATATAGAGCTACAAACAGCTCGATTATGATGTTAAAATTGAAAGTCATATTCATTTTTTATTAAAAGATCCCCGGTATCACGATTCCCTTTGCGGTTCATATTAGTTGAATTGTTAAACCGCTCATATCGGTTTGTATTTTGTGATTGGTATATTCCTCGTTCTGTGGGAGACAGACCCGTTCAGACACTGAGGGAGAGCAGAGAGGAGGTGAGAGAGTCTGCATGGAGCTCTACAATGTGTTTATAAACTACAGAGCGCTGTTATATTGTATTATTTTGAAAGGTCCGGGTTGTAGTGTGGTAGGAGCGCGTTGTTTTATCCGTTCAGACACTGAGGGAGAGCAGAGAGGAGGTGAGAGAGTCTGCATGGAGCTCTACAATGTGTTTATAAACTACAGAGCGCTGTTATATTGTATTATTTTGAAAGGTCCGGGTTGTAGTGTGGTAGGAGCGCGTTGTTTTTGTGTGTGTGTGTGTTGTATTTGTGAAGCGGCGTGTCTGTGTCAGCGCGTTTGTTTTTCTTCTCATCCTCTCATTCACAGTCTGTGTGTTTCAGGGCTGACAGCTTCGCGGGTTTCCAGACAGATTCTCATTGTTCTGAAAGCGTCTCGCGGGTCAATACGGGTTTCGTTCTGTTACCCGGAGCGCGCGCCGGCTGCTCTTGGCTGCTGTCTTTCTGACGTCACACGCAGCTTGTGGAGAAGCGCGTCTCCAAACCTCGCAGCGCAGCTCAGTGACGCGCTTGAAAACGCGACACAGCATTCCCTAATAACACTTGCCATGCACTATGACTTCAAAGTCATCACTGTAAGGCGATGATCTTATTATTTATTGATTTTATTTTGTTTTATTTTACTTTATTATTTCTTTGATCACCAATTGCCACGACAACACACTGTTTATGTATGTAGTACTTATTTTAAGGTAATAAATAAACACAATTCTCTAGGGATTTATTTATTTTTAATTCTTATTACTCTCTTACATCTCATTACATTGTGTATGTGTGTGGAGATTAGATAAAGGGCTATTTGGAAGAGAAAATAGAAGGCACTTTTTTACACAGAGAATCATGAGAGTCTGGAGCCAACTCCCCAGTAACGTTGTTGAAGCGACACCCTGGGATCCTTCAAGAAACAGATTCTAATAATAATAATAATAATAATAATAATAATAATAATAATAATAGTAATAATCTTTAGTTTTATAGCGCCTTTCATAGTGGACCATCATCACAAAGCGGTGTGTGAGCTATGCATCAGCTGCAGAGTCACTTACAACAACGTCTCACCTGAAAGTCGGAGCACAAGGAGGTGAAGTGACTTGCTCAGGGTCACACAGAGTTAGTGGCTGAGCTGGGATTTGAACCGGGGACCTCCTGGTTACAAGCCTGTTTCTTTAACCACTGGACCACTCAGCCTCCTAAAAGGAACAATAAGCTCCTAACAACCAGGTTTGAGGACAAAATGACTCCTTGCTGATCAGTCTTTAAGAGAATGTTTTATAAAACACCAAACATACTTATTTAATGAAAAGAGAACTATAGTAACTTTCATCCATCATTCTTGAGATTAGACAGATACAATCCTCTGGGATTATAAACGTATTACAAGAAATTCTGTGTCCCTTCAATAGTAAATCCAGCCCTGCTATTAAAGCCAGGTTTTTTCGGTCCCTTGAATGGCCTTAGTAGCACTATATTTAAATAAATGCATTTCTTTTTCAGCTGCTACTAAGCATAATCCCGTGTGCTGCCATGGACAGTGTGAAGATGGAATCTGTCCAGATTAAAGAGGAGTTCTCTGAACCTGAACTTGTCCCCTTTAGAGCGGAGGTCTCTGGGCTGGCTTCTCTCCCCATTAAACAGGAGCTCTGTGAGATGCAATGTGACAGCAGTCAGCCACAGGTCTCTGAGGTTAAAGCTGAGCGCAATGAATTGGAGATCCCGCAGACAGAAGAACCCCTTCCTGTGAAACAAGAAGAGGTGCTGGAAATTAACCATATTAAACAGGAGCCCCCTGAAGTAGAGTTTGACCACATGGAACCAGGGAAGGAAGAATCTGAGGACTTCAAACCAAACATCCCTGAGCTGGAGAGAGTCTGTGTGAGAGAGCAAGGCGCTGGAGAGGAAGGCTCTCCCAACAGCATGCAAGGAGGTGGAAAGGAAGACGGGCAGTCACATTCAGAATGCAGTCTAGCAGGTGAGTGACTCCCAGTAGCTGTGACATTGTCATTCTAGATTGCGTGATAGTGTGGCAGAGAGGGAGGGAGGGAGCATGTGGGTTACATTACTAGCTATTTGTTTTTCCTGTACCACTCACACCAGTTCAGGATAGGACTCACTACTGGTGATCTTAAGATACAGATATAAGCCCCTTTCACACGGGCACTCCTACCCGATTATACCAAGGGGAGAAGAACTAAAGTACTGTACATAACATTAGAAATGTTCAGTGTCTAAATAGAGGGATATTATTGTACATGTGTAGCGTTATTAGGGGTGCTTGATTCCATTTCATTTATTTCACACTTTTAGACTTCTACAAATATATAGTTTAAACGTTCAAGTAAAAACATTGAGAGTGCTATATCTTTTTAAATAAGTAGCTTTCTATAAATGATCGCATAGCCTATATGTCTGTAAAAAGGTCTTCTGATTGTTCAGTGTTTTACCTCAGCTTTTCAACTCTCCTTAAATAATGCATTTGATCCTGTTAAGTCGAGGTGCAGTCGGCACCCTCATTTCGTATTCGATTATCGTCTAGACATTTATCAATGATTATCCATGCATTGAGGTTTTATTTTTCAAAATAAACAAACGTTAGTTTTTTTTTTTTTAACAGACGCTCTAATAACTAAAACAGTGTTGTGCATAATAGTTAAACAAAAAGGCACGACTTGCATTCAAATGAGAACACTTCAGTTATATAAAAAACAAAAAAATACAAAGGACTTACATTTAACAACTGAAAAGAATATGCGTGCGTCTGCATCAGATTAACATTGTAATAATAATTTAAAATACTGTATTTAACAGAAGTAATTTCTGAACTATGGCTTTTCAGTACTGTTCACATTTTATGTCCAAAAGCAAAGCGTTTGAATTAATCTCACAAACTGTGACTAATGTAACAATTGTACTAAATTCATCTTATTTTTCTATAGTATTGCCATATAATCCAAACACAACATGCTTTGAAACAAAAGGTAATTGGTAGATTTAATAGATAAAAATAGTGTTGCCTTAATTTTTAAATCAAGAAACCGTGCATCCAATAGTCCTGCTTGTGATTGGTCTTCTCCAAGACGAATGTAAAGGCTTGAAGTGTGTATCCTAGCAACGCGCTGATCTGCCGTACCAGCACACACTCACACTCAAGGATTTAATGCAAACCAGCAAGACTAAAAATCTGGATCAACAAAACACATTAACTTGTTGAATCAGTTGCGATCGTCTCAGTAATCAACCATGGTATTGTGTTTTCAGCCCGAGTTTGATCACGTTTCCTGCACTACCAGCCATGCACTTGCATTGTTGTTTGCCTGGGCCCCACCTCCTCCTCACTAGATCCAGCACCAGTAGTTATATTTTCATGTATTTTAACATTGTTCCTGTACTGCTGCTGTAACTCAGCTCTGCAGAGCACAGTCTCCCTTTATATCACAATATGCCCAGACAGCGCTTTGGTTATTTCGATCTCCTGAAGATAACATTGATAGTCATGAGAGCAAAAGCATGCTGGAAACTGCGAGGTGAATATCCAGTGACAATGATGTCACGTGACAAAGGTAGGAAATGGACAACAAAAGAAAACTCTGAGTAGCCGTTATTTGCAGACACGCTCTTCTTCTTAATATTTGAAATGCACATTTGACAAAGTTTAAACAATTCAGCAAAATTAAAAACATTTGACACTTTGCTAACGTTTAACCGTTTAAACTTTAAATGATTAACACCCCTAAACGTAATGCTATTGAAAAATATATAATTGTAGGGTGTTTTAGAGGAAATAGACCCGAAACATTACAGGAGAACTCTGAGGGCAGATTTTGATCCCAGGGCTCAGTTTAACCAGCGTCAGTCTTTACTGACTTTGCTTTTACACATAAAGTAAAGGCTATAAAGAGTATGTATCGGGGTTCTAAAAAATATAGCATTCCACGTCCCCACGTGTTGCTACAAATATTTAAATAACGTACCTGTCATTTCTTTTCATTCTTCACTTCCAGACAACTTTTAACACATGACTTTAGTCTGTTGCAAAGCTCTTTTAGAAATGTCTGCTCTAGTGCACTGAGGTTTGAGATCTGTACTCTAAATCACTGCAGGAAGAGAGATCCATAAAACAGGGGTGAGTCTGAATAATCGAGTATTCGAAATGAAATTACTACTCGAAACACTGTGATCAAGTTTCGAGTACTCGTTAATTTCTAAAACAAATGGAAAAATGAGCTAACTACACCCGAAAAAGCTTGGCATGGTATTTTGACAGAGGAGCAAGTTAAAAGTGATCAGCCACTACAATTGTCACCTCACTGATAACTGACAGGAGGTGGGGCTCTTCCTTACCTAGCTCTGCTATTGGCTAAGGGAGTGCATGAGCAGTGAAAATAGCATCTTTAAAAAAAAAAAAAATGCAGTGCTTGGAAGTATTTTGAAAAAAGTTAAATGAGAGCACCGTGCAATGTAATCTCTGCAGCACAAGCATTTCATATTGTAAATCAACAAGTACATTCTCAATCATCTAAAATGCCAGCACCCATCTGCTACTTTCGAAGAAAACAAAGAATGTGGCAAAAAACAAGCAAGCAGTGCATCTTTTACTGTGTGCAGTGGGGATGTGAGGCGTCTCGACTGAAACAAGCAAGCAAGCAGTGCATCTTTTACTGTGTGCAGTGGGGATGTAAGGCGTCTCGACTGAAACAAGCAAGCAGTGCATCTTTTACTGTGTGCAGTGGGGATGTGAGGCGTCTCGACTGAAACAAGCAAGCAGTGCATCTTTTACTGTGTGCAGTGGGGATGTGAGGCGTCTCGACTGAAACAAGCAAGCAGTGCATCTTTTACTGTGCGCAGTGGAGATGTGAGGCGTCTCGACTGAAACAAGCAAGCAGTGCATCTTTTACTGTGTGCAGTGGAGATGTGAGGCGTCTCGACTGAAACAAGCAAGCAGTGCATCTTTTACTGTGTGCAGTGGAGATGTGAGGCGTCTCGACTGAAACAAGCAAGCAGTGCATCTTTTACTGTGTGCAGTGGGGATGTGAGGCGTCTCGACTGAAACAAGCAAGCAGTGCATCTTTTAGAGATGTGAGGCGTCTCGACTGAAACAAGCAAGCAGTGCATCTTTTACTGTGTGCAGTGGAGATGTGAGGCGTCTCGACTGAAACAAGCAAGCAGTGCATCTTTTAATGTGCGCAGTGGGGATGTGAGGCGTCTCGACTGAAACAAGCAAGCAGTGCATCTTTTACTGTGTGCAGTGGGGATGTGAGGCGTCTCGACTGAAACAAGCAAGCAGTGCATCTTTTACTGTGCGCAGTGGGGATGTGAGGCGTCTCGACTGAAACAAGCAAGCAAGCAGTGCATCTTTTACTGTGTGCAGTGGGGATGTGAGGCGTCTCGACTGAAACAAGCAAGCAAGCAGTGCATCTTTTACTGTGTGCAGTGGGGATGTGAGGCGTCTCGACTGAAACAAGCAAGCAAGCAGTGCATCTTTTACTGTGTGCAGTGGTGATGTGAGGCGTCTCGACTGAAACAAGCAAGCAAGCAGTGCATCTTTTACTGTGTGCAGTGGGGATGTGAGGCGTCTCGAATGAAACAAGCAAGCAAGCAGTGCATCTTTTACTGTGTGCAGTGGGGATGTGAGGCGTCTCGACTGAAACAAGCAAGCAGTGCATCTTTTACTGTGTGCAGTGGGGATGTGAGGCGTCTCGACTGAAACAAGCAAGCAGTGCATCTTTTACTGTGTGCAGTGGAGATGTGAGGCGTCTCGACTGAAACAAGCAAGCAGTGCATCTTTTACTGTGTGCAGTGGGGATGTGAGGCGTCTCGACTGAAAAAAGGCTTTTTGTTTGTTAAGCTGTATCCACACCGGACGCAAGCAACACAAGCAAATCATTTAGAAGTCATTGCAGTCAAATGGGTGTTTCCACACCAGCAGCGAGTGATGGCACTGCTGGACATCTTCTGATTGCGAAGGGAAGTAAGCATGATGTGTCTTTCATCTGCTGCAGTAAGTTTCCTTGGCCGACCACTGCATCTACGGTCCTCAACGTTGCCCGTTTCTTTGTGCTTCTTCAAAAGAGCTTGGACAGCACATCTGGAAACCCCTGTCTGCCTTGAAATTTCTGCCTGGGAGAGACCTTGCTGATGCAGTATAACTACCTTGTGTCTTGTTGCTGTGCTCAGTCTTGCCATGGTGTATGACTTTTGACAGTAAACTGTCTTCAGCAACCTCACCTTGTTTGCTGAGTTTGGCTGTTCCTCACCTAGTTTTATTCCTCCTACACAGCTGTTTCTGTTTCAGTTAATGATTGTGTTTCAACCTACATATTGAATTGATGATCATTAGCACCTGTTTGGTATAATTGTTTAATCATACACCTGACTATATGCCTACAAAATCCCTGACTTTGTGCAAGTGTACCTAGAAGAATTGATGCTGTTTTGAAGGCAAAGGGTGGTCACACCAAATATTGATTTGATGTAGATTTTTCTTCTGTTCACTCACTTTGCATTTTGTTAATTGATAAATATAAACTATTAACATGTCTATTTTTGAAAGCATTCTTACTTTACAGCATTTTTTCACACCTGCCTAAAACTTTTGCACAGCACTGTGTGTATGCATATATGTATATATGTATATGTATATATATATATATATATATATATATATATATATATATATATATATATATATATATATATATATATATATAATGTGTATATATATATATATATATATATATATATATATATATATATATATATACAGTGCCGTCCTACCCCACAACTCCCAAGTGAAAAAAATATTCTAGAAATTTGTAGAAAATTAATTAAAAATAAAAACTGAAATAGCTTGTTTGGATAAGTGTCTACCCCGCTTGTAATAGCAGTCCTAAATTAGCTCAGATGTAACCAATAGCCTTCAAAATCACACACCAAGTTAAGTGGCCTCCACCTGTGTTAAATTGTAGTGATTTCAGGATAAATTCAGTAGTTTCTGTAGGTTCCCTCTGCTGGGTAGTACATTTCAAAGCAAAGACCATGAGCACCAAGGCGCTTTCAAAAGAACTCTGGGACAAAGTTGTTGAAAGGCACAGATCAGGGGATGGGTATAAAAAAAATACCAAAGGCCTTGAATATCCCTTGGAGCATGGTCAAGACGATTATTAAGAAGTGGAAGGTGTATGACACCACCAAGACCCTGCCTAGATCAGACCGTCCCTCCAAACTGGATGACTGAGCAAGGAGACTGATCAGAGAGGCTACCAAGAGGCCAATGACAACTTTGCAAGAGCTACAGGCTTTTATGGCCAAGACTGGTCAAAGTGTGCATGTGACAACAATATCCCAAGCACTCCACAAATCTGGCCTGTGTGGTAGGGTGGCAAAAAGTTTTGTGGTCTGACAAAACTAAAATGGAACTTTTTGGCCTAAATTCAAAGCGTTTGGCACAAACCCAACACAGTGCATCACCCAAAGAACACCATCCCTACTGTGAAGCATGGTGGTGGCAGCATCATGTTATGGGGATGTTTCTCATCGGCAGGGACTGGGGCACTCGTCAGGATAGAAGGGAAAATGAATGGAGCAAAGTACAGTGAAGTCCTTGAGGAAAACCTGCTGCCCTCTGCAAGAAACCTGAAACTGGGACGGAAGTTCACCTTTCAGCATGACAACGACCCAAAGCACACAGCCAAATCTACACTGGAGTGGCTAAGGAACAAAAAGGTAAATGTCATCGAGTGGCAGAGCCCCGACCTAAATCCAATCGAAAATTTCCATCAACGCTCCCCAAGGAACATGACAGAGCTTTAACAGTTTTGTAAAGAAGAATGGTCAAATATTGCCTAATCTAGGTGTGCAAAGTTGGTAGAGACCTATCCCAACAGACTCACAGCTATAATTGCTGCCAAAGGTGCTTCCACCAAGTATTAACTCGGGGTTGGTGACTTATCCAATTATGATCTTCCAGTTTTGTATTTGTAATATATCATCTTTTTCTCAATAAAAAAAACTTTTTTTCCCCTTAACAGTGTGGTGTGTAGATAAGTGGAAAAAATCCTCGTTTAAATGCACGAAACTGAGGCACTGACACAACAAAATGTGAAAAAAAGTTCAAGGGGGTGTAGACATAAGAAAGTTTACAAACGAGAGGAGGCCATTCAGCACATCTTGCTTGTTTGGTTGTTAGTAGCTTATTGATCCCTGAATCTCATCAAGCAGCTACTTGAATGATCTCAGGGTGTCAGCTTCAACAACATTACTGGGGAGTTGGTTCCAGACCCTCACAATTCTGTGTAAAAAGGTGCCTCCTATTTTCTGTTCTGAATGTCCCTTTATCTAATCTCCATTTGTGACCCCTAGTCCTTGTTTCTTTTTTCAGGTCAAAAAAGTCCCCTGGGTCGACATTGTCTATACCTTTTAGGATTTTGAATGTTTGAATCAGATCACCTGCAAATATCTTATTATTCGAAATTCCCACTCCTAACAAAAAACGTGAGTGTTGTGTTTGTTCGTTTGTCTAGTAAACTGTTTGTTTGTTTCTAAGACTACTAACACTGTCCGGAGCTGTAGCCACAGGCCAGCATCAAACCCGGACACCAGCACTTCCCTCACCACAACAAATTGTATTACGCACCACGAGCACTAAAATCACTCACTAAAGAACTGTGTCTGTGTTTTGTGTTACGTGTGGGTGTTAAAAGAACGGGACTTTTTGTTACAGGTCAAACCCGGGGATTCTAATCGAAGTGATACACACCACTGTATCACTTTACAACAGTATTATTTACAGCTGATTGCCGTCAGCCTCTGGACATTGTGAAACCAACACACACCCTTGCACCTGGATATAATTGTGTGTCTGTTTTCTTGCACCTGGATATAATTGTGTGTCTGTTTTCTTGCACCTGGATATAATTGTCTGTCTGTTTTCTTCTGCACTGCTGCATTGCCTTCACCTGCACTCACTTACCCACTTTGCAACAGCGTCCCTATGTGTGGTTGCTGCTAATACTTTCTAAGGACCTGTCACTGTTATGAGTAATTAGAGGTTGAGGAGTCGAAACTTTCATTCTTGGTATATTCGAATATCTTATTATTCGAAATTCCCAACCCTAACAAAAAACCTTAAGTGCTCTGTTTTTTCTGTTCCGTACCACATCATGGATCACTATTGCTGTGTTACCTGACAATGTTGGCAGTAATCCTGACGCTATCAGTGCACTAGGGTGGGCATTTTGAAAAGAGCTTTGAAACATGCTTTAAAGTTATGTGTAAAAAGTTGTCATGATGTTAGCATTGAAAATAAATGACAGGTACGTTATTTAAAAAGTAGTATTGTATTATTATTATTATTATTATTATTATTATTATTATTATTATTATTTATTTCTTAGCAGACGCCCTTATCCAAGGCGACTTACAGTCGTAAACAAAAATACAGTTCTAGCAACACATGGGGATGTGGAACGTTATATCTTTGGAACCCCACTACTTACTCTAAATTTTTAACTTTAAGCTGGTGTAACCCAGTGCAAGCCCCCACAGCTGAAATTCATATGCTTTAATCCACTCCTCCACCGTTGTTGAACTCCATGGCAGTGCTTGACAACACAGTGGGGCTCGGGCACAGAAATATCACACGTGCACGTCCAGCGATCTTTGAGAAACTGCCTCTGCACAGGGGATACACAATTCTATGGGGTACAGAAATCTGCATAACACCCGTCAGGACAATTTGATTTTGAGATGCATGCCTCGGTTCGAACGTCAGTGAAGTCAAGTTTTATCTGTATATCTAGTTTGCCTATGTGTTAATCCGGCCCTGCACATGCCCTGAGAGTTGGTTCATACATCACTGCAGATGAATGCAATACATCCAGCGCAGACCACAAGCGATTTCAGGTTACAGACGCATGAGAAAAGCCTGTACGACTTTCCAAAAAATAGGCATGTCGCAAGAGTGTGTGTGACGTAATTCCAACCTGTCACACAGCGTCAGAGACCCTCAACAAATTATGTCGGAGTCTGAATTATGAACCAACCTTAAGCCTACAAGCAGTCCGTCTTACTTTCTTTCCTGTTCATGTTTTCCAGGTTCCAGTCCAGCAGCTAAAGCGAGGGCAGACGGTGGAGAATATCCTGACTGTGGGAAAGGTTTCACGCAGATAGGGCATTTAAACAAAACCCAACGAACTCACACAGGCGAGAAACCATATCACTGCTCTGACTGTGGGAAAAGTTTCAATCTTAACAGTGTGGTGTGTAGATAAGTGGAAAAAATCCTCGTTTAAATGCACGAAACTGAGGCACTGACACAACAAAATGTGAAAAAAAGTTCAAGGGGGTGTAGACATAAGAAAGTTTACAAACGAGAGGAGGCCATTCAGCACATCTTGCTTGTTTGGTTGTTAGTAGCTTATTGATCCCTGAATCTCATCAAGCAGCTACTTGAATGATCTCAGGGTGTCAGCTTCAACAACATTACTGGGGAGTTGGTTCCAGACCCTCACAATTCTGTGTAAAAAGGTGCCTCCTATTTTCTGTTCTGAATGTCCCTTTATCTAATCTCCATTTGTGACCCCTAGTCCTTGTTTCTTTTTTCAGGTCAAAAAAGTCCCCTGGGTCGACATTGTCTATACCTTTTAGGATTTTGAATGTTTGAATCAGATCACCTGCAAATATCTTATTATTCGAAATTCCCACTCCTAACAAAAAACGTGAGTGTTGTGTTTGTTCGTTTGTCTAGTAAACTGTTTGTTTGTTTCTAAGACTACTAACACTGTCCGGAGCTGTAGCCACAGGCCAGCATCAAACCCGGACACCAGCACTTCCCTCACCACAACAAATTGTATTACGCACCACGAGCACTAAAATCACTCACTAAAGAACTGTGTCTGTGTTTTGTGTTACGTGTGGGTGTTAAAAGAACGGGACTTTTTGTTACAGGTCAAACCCGGGGATTCTAATCGAAGTGATACACACCACTGTATCACTTTACAACAGTATTATTTACAGCTGATTGCCGTCAGCCTCTGGACATTGTGAAACCAACACACACCCTTGCACCTGGATATAATTGTGTGTCTGTTTTCTTGCACCTGGATATAATTGTGTGTCTGTTTTCTTGCACCTGGATATAATTGTCTGTCTGTTTTCTTCTGCACTGCTGCATTGCCTTCACCTGCACTCACTTACCCACTTTGCAACAGCGTCCCTATGTGTGGTTGCTGCTAATACTTTCTAAGGACCTGTCACTGTTATGAGTAATTAGAGGTTGAGGAGTCGAAACTTTCATTCTTGGTATATTCGAATATCTTATTATTCGAAATTCCCAACCCTAACAAAAAACCTTAAGTGCTCTGTTTTTTCTGTTCCGTACCACATCATGGATCACTATTGCTGTGTTACCTGACAATGTTGGCAGTAATCCTGACGCTATCAGTGCACTAGGGTGGGCATTTTGAAAAGAGCTTTGAAACATGCTTTAAAGTTATGTGTAAAAAGTTGTCATGATGTTAGCATTGAAAATAAATGACAGGTACGTTATTTAAAAAGTAGTATTGTATTATTATTATTATTATTATTATTATTATTATTATTATTATTTATTTCTTAGCAGACGCCCTTATCCAAGGCGACTTACAGTCGTAAACAAAAATACAGTTCTAGCAACACATGGGGATGTGGAACGTTATATCTTTGGAACCCCACTACTTACTCTAAATTTTTAACTTTAAGCTGGTGTAACCCAGTGCAAGCCCCCACAGCTGAAATTCATATGCTTTAATCCACTCCTCCACCGTTGTTGAACTCCATGGCAGTGCTTGACAACACAGTGGGGCTCGGGCACAGAAATATCGCACGTGCACGTCCAGCGATCTTTGAGAAACTGCCTCTGCACAGGGGATACACAATTCTATGGGGAACAGAAATCTGCATAACACCCGTCAGGACAATTTGATTTTGAGATGCATGCCTCGGTTCGAACGTCAGTGAAGTCAAGTTTTATCTGTATATCTAGTTTGCCTATGTGTTAATCCGGCCCTGCACATGCCCTGAGAGTTGGTTCATACATCACTGCAGATGAATGCAATACATCCAGCGCAGACCACAAGCGATTTCAGGTTACAGACGCATGAGAAAAGCCTGTACGACTTTCCAAAAAATAGGCATGTCGCAAGAGTGTGTGTGACGTAATTCCAACCTGTCACACAGCGTCAGAGACCCTCAACAAATTATGTCGGAGTCTGAATTATGAACCAACCTTAAGCCTACAAGCAGTCCGTCTTACTTTCTTTCCTGTTCATGTTTTCCAGGTTCCAGTCCAGCAGCTAAAGCGAGGGCAGACGGTGGAGAATATCCTGACTGTGGGAAAGGTTTCACGCAGATAGGGCATTTAAACAAAACCCAACGAACTCACACAGGCGAGAAACCATATCACTGCTCTGACTGTGGGAAAAGTTTCAATCATTTTAGAAACCTAAAACAACACCAGCGAATTCACACAGGAGAGAAACCGTATCACTGCTTTGACTGTGGGAAGAGTTTCAGTCAGTTAAACAGCCTTGTTTTACACGAGCGAACTCACACAGGAGAGAAACCGTATCACTGTTCTGACTGTGGGAAGAGTTTCAGTCAGTCAAACAGCCTTGTTTTACACCAGCGAACTCACACAGGAGAGAAACCGTATCACTGCTCGGACTGTGGGAAGAGTTTCAGTCGGTCAGACAGCCTTGTTTCACACCAGCGAACTCACACAGGAGAGAAACCGTATCACTGCTCTGACTGTGGGAAGAGTTTCAGACAGTTAGGAAGCCTAAAAGAACACCAGCGAGTTCACACAGGAGAGAAACCGTATCACTGCTCTGACTGTGGGAAGAGTTTCAGTCAGTTAGGAAGCCTAAAAGGACACCAACGAACTCACGCAGGAGAGAAACCATATCACTGTTCTGACTGTGGGAAGAGTTTCAGTTGGTCAGACAGCCTTGTTCCACACCAGCGAACTCACACAGGAGAGAAACCATATCACTGCTCGGACTGTGGGAAGAGTTTCAGTCGGTCAGACCACCTTGTTTCACACCAGCGAACTCACACAGGAGAGAAACCGTATCACTGTTCTGACTGTGGGAAGAATTTCAGTCGGTCAGACAGCCTTGTTTCACACCAGCGAACTCACACAGGAGAGAAACCGTATCACTGTTTTGACTGTGGGAAGAGTTTCAGACAGTCAAACAGCCTTGTTTCACACCAGCGAACTCACACAGGAGAGAAACCGTATCACTGTTCTGACTGTGGGAAGAGTTTCAGTCAGTTAGGAAGGCTAAAAGGACACCAGCGAACTCACACAGGAGAGAAACCGTATCACTGTTCTGACTGTGGGAAGACTTTCATTCGGTCAGACAGCCTTGTTTTACACCAGCGAACTCACACAGGAGATAAACCATATCACTGCTCTTGCTGTGGGAAGAGGTTCAGTCATTTAGGAAGCCTAAAAAAACACCAGCGAGTTCACACAGGAGAGAAACTGTGTTGCTGCTCTGACTGTAGGAAGAGTTTCCGTCTTAAACAAGCCATTCAAAAACACCAGCGAATTCACAGAGGAGAGAAACCTTAAAGACTGTTTTGTATATCACTCTTAACCCTTTGCGGTCCATTTTTTCAGCATGTATGTTTTGTGTATCACTCTTAAGAGCATGCATTTTAAATTATAAAAATGCAAATCCACTCTCTTGCTCTCTGTCAAAGTGGGCGGTGACGCTGACACGTCACAAGAGGCTTCTCTGCTGTCAGTTTAACTCAGGCTGTCAATGCAGTCAGTGCCTGGGAGTGGGAATATGCAGAAAGGAAACTATTCCACACCTCATCTGATGGACGAGTCAGGAGAAATCACTAACTCAGTGTGGAAATGAGTTTCAGGATTTAACATTTAAACTTAATTAACTTGAAAATAAATAAATTGATGGGAATGAGTATCCAGACCCCTGATGTAGCATCCCAGAGACGAGACTGCAGCGTCCTTACTGGGCAACCGCCTGGAGGATGGGTCTTGGAAATTCATCACTATTCAAAAACGTATGAAAACTGATAGTGTTGCATGACTGTATTATGACATGAATGAGTGAATATTGCGTGACGTGTCACTTTGCAGTGTGCATTGTCCATGCTTGTGTTTGTGTTGCTTTTGTAAAGTGC
This sequence comes from Acipenser ruthenus, assembly GCF_902713425.1. NCBI lineage: Eukaryota > Metazoa > Chordata > Actinopteri > Acipenseriformes > Acipenseridae > Acipenser > Acipenser ruthenus. Next base: position 8,672,810 of record NC_081238.1, on the reverse strand, counting down.
CTCGAGTAATAGCAGTGCAGCAGGCATGTGTGCGGATCTTGGGTACAGAAAGTCATAGCGGTTTCATCCCTGGCTCTTTCTTGCTCTTTTGCAATATCTTGCACTTGGTGACAAATTCCCAATGAAAATGTAGCTGAGCTATGACTATTAATCAGGGTTCGTACGCTAGTCTGGAGTCTGGAAAAAGTATGGAAAAATGCAAAACTGATTTCCAGGGCTTGAAAATGCTTGAAAAACTATGTCTCAGTTATGAAAGTTTTCAAAAAGTCTGGAATTTTACTAGCATCACGGGAGAATGAAAATGATTCTGCGATTACTTTTATTATTAATAATAATTGATCTCTAAAGCGGGTCAGCAGCTCTAGCAGTAACTGTCTAGACAGTTTACTAGTAGCAGCTATGTTGCTTGTGACCAAATCCCACGAGGATTGCCCCGTGTAACACCCCTGACAACGCCCAGACAACTCAAAAGCAATCCTATCCAGTCAGCGCACTGGTATATGTCACATGAATGTCTGCTCCAGTGAAACGAAGGGTAAAATGGACTCTACGACAGCCAAGGCTATGATTTTTTAAACAGTTACAGACTGGAATTACAAGCTACTGTACTCTGCTCACCGAGATTCACATTGTGTTATCTTGTTGTTACCTTTATTAAATCGTTAATGTTATTTCCCAACCCAGGAAAAAAAAATCGAATACGATAGTTAGGGTGTATTCAAACTGGGCTCATTTCAAACATCCTCAGTTCGGTTTGTTTGCTTTGAAGCAGTGTATCAATGTGCTAGCTGTTCACACTTGCCTTGTATACAAACGTACTGAGTTTGTTTGGAAATTAACTGGGGCTCGTTTTCGTGGTTCACTTCCATGTTTTCCCAGGACTCAGTTCACTTGTGTTCATATTGAAATAATCAGGGCAGCAGTGTGGAGTAGTGGTTAGGGCTCTGGACTCTTGACAGGAGGGTTGTGAGTTCAGTCCCAGGTGGGGGACACTGCTGCTGTACCCTTGAGCAAGCCTCTGGACTTTACCTAGATTGCTCCAGTAAAAACCCAACTGTATAAATGGGTAATTGTATGTAAAAATAATGTGATATCTTGTAACAATTGTAAGTCGCCCTGGATAAGGGCGTCTGCTAAGAAATAAATAATAATAATCAAGTGAACTTGTTTTTTATTAATAAAAGACCATCGGATGTTTACATTTTCTGGCATTGCTTCTTCACACTATGTAAATATTGAATTACAATAGTAGTACAGTAGCCTACTGTATATATTGTGTAATGTTTTGCTTTTTTTCATTTATATAAAATCCTCGTATATTGAAAAAAGAACTACGGTATTGTAATAATGACAACAGATATAAAGGAATGTATTTTTTAGGGATATAGCTCCTCGTGTAAAACATTAGCATAGAGTGTGTACAGCGATGAATAAATAAATTGTGTTTTATTTCATTTATGCAAGACAACAGAGAACACGTAATTCATACCTGGGAACTATCTGTCAAACTGAGACTGACATCCTACTGCATAGCATTGTTTTCTTTCCTTAAGTTTACTAAACCAAAATCAGGAACGTATAATAATTTAGAAAAAAAATCTGGTCCTTTTTTAATATAATACTTTGTATTTTAGTTTTTTTTTTTTTTTTGCAGCACTGGTAAACAAATTCACGTACACACCAAGCATAACTTTAACAAACAGACGTTTGTTAAAAACTGGACAACGAGCCGAAAACGGAATGTTTAATTTAAATACTGTGCTATATTGTATAATAAAGTTGGTGCTTGCACACTCCCTCGCACAACATCGTATACATTAATCCACATGCAGCTGTATTTTCTGCAAATGTGATTTTTTTTTTCCAATGTCAGTGATGAAACATGAAAGCGATTGGAGGCAGTTGATATCATCCAACATGAACTTGAACAATTCTACAAAAATAAAGACAACAGCTTTTTAAAAAAAAAAAAAAAAAAAAAAAAAATAGGTTATAGCAATCGCACCAGCCGACCGGAGCCACGGTAATTTTAATAAATTCCCAGGTATGTAATAAATATATATAATATATATATATATGTGTGTGTGTATATATATAAATAAAATAACAATGGTAATAACTGGGGATATTAACATTGTTATTAAATAATTTGCTACAATGCAGAACTGTTACATGTAACAAGGTTTTAATAAAGGTGCTTACATTTTAAACGGCAGCAAGCTGTAAAATGTCCGCCATCAAAAACAAAACAAAACAAAAAAAACTACACGTCCCGTAGTTCCTGGAAGCCAGAGTTTCTGTAACGGCGGGAACTCTGGGTAATAAAAAGGGGCTGTGATTGTTGGAACGGGTGTGTGAGGTAATTGGGCTGTATTGCCAGAGTGTGGATTAATACAGAAGAAACGGTGTATTGAGACCGGTAAACTAAACCTTTTAGCTTGGAACTGCTATAGCTGTGTAAAAGTGCGAGCGTCTGTTATGCGTGGCGCTTGAGAAACAAAAGGAAAGGAAAACAAACAGCTTGGTGGAAATTACAACAGAGCAGGACGCTGTGAATAGAAGACGACTAACCGAGAGTAAGTTAGTTTGAACTTCATAAGGGACTCTTAAAATGTGTGTTTAAGGTTGGCTAAACGCTAAAGTCTGCCTCGGTGAACTAGGATTGACGCTGGTCTGTGAGACGAAGATTCCAAGCTCCCGTTTGCATTTGCTGCCTGGTCGTTTACGTCTGTTTCAGTCAGGAGAACATGTGGATTTAGGAACAGCTGTTTGTTACTAAGAAGCCTGAGCCTAGTGAAACACTTTGCTGTTGTCCCTGCCTATAAAAGGAAAGCGTACCTTAACAAAAGACAACAAACCAACAGCGTTTTAAAAGTTATTCTTTATTAAGGACTGTGATAATTAATAGTGGCCAGCAGATGGCGCCAGAACTTTAAACAGGGAAAAGACAAAACAGAGACTTTGGACAGCATTATTATTATTATTTATTTCTTAGCAGACGCCCATATCCAGGGCGACTTACAATCGTAAGCAAATACATTTCAAGTATCACAGTACAAGTAATAATACAATTAAGAGCATTGGTTACTTACCTGGGAATCCTGTGGGAAGAAAGGAAATAAACCTGGGAAACAAAAGAAGGAAACTACTATAGGGCTGAATGAATAATTGACTGTGACTAATCTGTACGGGAGGTTTGGAATGCTTCAGGCCTTAAAGATCATTGTGCTGGCGAGAAATGGCCGGGGATGTTCAGTTCTGTATGTGTGGTATGTGAGCTTGGATTAGCCAACCTCAGATCTTTAGTTAGCCTTGAAGAAGTATAAGATAGGGCCCCAATGAGTGGGCTAGGTTTTCTTTTCTTTTTACAATTGGTTGTTTGAATCGAGACTGTGCATTTACTAACTGGACCAACCTGCGGGCATCATTCAATTTGAAGTGGTTTTATTTTCCCTTTGATTTGCGGTCAATTAAAACACATTCCTGCTCTCCTTCATCTGGCTTCCTGCTTCCTCTTTTATAAAACACCTAAACTGTGAGCGCAACGTTCACAAAATAAATATATATTGTAACAAATTAATACACTTGCCCGTCACGCGTGATTTCTGACATGTCATCAGCATGATGTCAGTTTTCTGATACAAAGCCCATCTCTTCAATGTTACAATTTATCTGAATATCTGTCACAACCCGCATTTAAAAAAAAAAAATCTCTAATGCCAAATCAGTGGCATTATAGTTTATTTAGCAGACGCCTTTATCCAAGGCAACTTACAGAGACTAGGGTGTGTGAACTATGCATCAGCTGCAGAGTCACTTACAACTACATCTCACCCGAAAGACAGAGCACAAGGAGGTGAAGTGACTTGCTCAGGGTCACACAATGAGTCAGTGGCTGAGGTTGGATTTGAATCAGGGACCTCCTGGTTACAAGCTCTTTAACCACTGGACCACACAGCCTCCATACTGTGCAGTTACACAGCGCTTCCTCCAGTTTCACCTGACGACAATGCAGCCAAAACAAAGTGAACAAGACAAGCTACGGTATTGTAACAGTTAAACATTAGACAGGTTTAGATCCTGTGATGATTTTGTAGTTGCTGTTAGGGCCTTACACTATATTCTGTAATTTTGAATCCTGACTTTGGATACTGTTTTAATTCTGGAAACCTGAGGGTTTTTTTTTTTTTATTAATCGGTTGGTTTTGCTAAATTGCATTGCCTTTTACTTTTTACACAGTTCTGAGCATGGATAACATTTAGATTAAAAAATACAAACAATTCTACTGTGATGAACAATTGAAACAAGATAAGACTTTAACTGAACAGATGATATTTTGTGCATTTTAAAATGTCTGAACCGTTTAAACATTGATTGAATGTATCTACAAGTTTTGAAGTAACTCTAGATTACAGCTTAATAGGGCTGTGTGACAGAAATAGAATGAGTTCTGGTTGTAAATCTCCCTCCCTTTCTCGATCTGTTGAGAGAGGGGTGGGAGAAGCACAAAGGCTCATCCAAAAATGTAGTGCAGCATGTGCTCCTACTAAGAGATCGCCTAGATTTGGTCGGTCGTTTGGCCCAAGACAATCTCAGATCGGCTCAGCACCGACAACAGCAGCATTCCACAAAAATGCACTAATTCGAAACTTTCGACCTGGAGACAAGGTAGTGCAAGTTATGTGCTAAATGGCAGGGGCCATATGAAGTGATTCAGGCTATAGGAAAGGTGAATTATGAAATTAGACAGCCCGATCGCCGTAATGAACGTGAAATTTATCATATGAATTTATTAAAGCCCTGGCAGGCAAGGGAGGTCTTGTTTACAGCCCCAGGCAACATAGAGGATGATTTAGGCCCCTGTCCAGAGACTCCTAGCACAAAAATCATTCCGATGGGGGAACAATTGATTCCAGATCAGCAACGGGAGCTGCGTAAGCTTATTGAGGAATTCAGCGATGTTTTTTTCTGACTTGCACGCCAGAACTAATTTGGTTGAATATGATATTATCTCTCCACCAGGTGTCATGGTGCTGGAGAACATGCAAACTGCACACAGACAGTACCCTAGGCCGGATTTGAACCTAGGACCCTGGTGCTGTGAGGCAGCAGCATTAACCACTATGCCACCGTGCCGCCCTTAGGAACAACAGTGATACAATTATCTCACCCACCCAGCTTCGAGTCCAAAGTCAAATGTTTCATTTTTATTAATTTTTTAAAAATTATTAGTGCCTAGATACACATTCAAACAAACACACCTGAAATGTTGTTGCAAAAATCGATATTCATATTCCTCTGCCGCCATACTTGCTGTTTCAAATCAGGAAGCAGGGTGCTCAGGGTTGAAGTCAATTCCTATTTTTCAATTCCTTTTTAAAATCAATTCCTTCAAAAGGAATTGGAATTTGTATTTTAGAGATGTAATAATAAATGTTGTGATTGTTCAGCTTCTTTCATTTGAAGCCAATTTAATTGACAAACAAACAGCGAGTTCTTCAATTGAAATCATTTGTTGCCACTGAAAATGTGAAGCTTGTTTTAACAGAATACTGCTGATTGTGATTTTGATCAACGATGACGTGTTGCAATTGAATTTTGAATGTTTGAATCAGATCGCTGAGTAGTCTTCTTTGTTCAAGACTGAATAGATTCAATTCTTTTAGCCTGTCTGCATACGACATGCCTTTTAAACCCGGGATAATTCTGGTTGCTCTTCTTTGCACTCTTTCTAGAGCAGCAATATCCTTTTTGTAACAAGGTGGCCAGAACTGAACATAATATTTTAGGTGAGGTCTTACTAATGCACAGTCACTTCCAATAGGACCTCGGTTTTTACATCTCATCCGAAGTACTTGCTCATGGTCACATATACAGTGAGTCAGTGGCTGAGCTGGGATTGGACTGGGAACCTCCTGGTAACATTCTGCGTTTCAAATATATGTTGACAGAGGCGACTGATTTTGTTCCATACAAAAACAAAACAAGAAAAAAAATGAAATGAATGACTCGGTTATAATATATATATATATATATATATATATATATATATATATATATATATATATATATATATATACATATATATATATATATATATATATTATTGTTTGTGTTTGCTAAAAATATGCAGTGTATATTTTATTCACGACATGTATAAGCTTTCAAAATAGAAATAATAATAATACAAAAAAAAAACATTTGCAATGAAAGTGCGTTTTATTATTTAACCGACAACAACAACATAAACAGTCAACAGTAAACTCAGTCTCGTATGAGTCCAACACATCAAAGAACGAAAGCAGTTTGTTTATAAAAAAAAAACATTGTTATTGCATATTTTTTTGCTTTTAATTCATTGTTATACTCTAATACCAAATGTATTTCTATTTACCGTACTTCTTCCTCCTCCCTCTCCCTCCCTCTCTCTCTCTCAAGCTTCCGGTGTCAGCAAAGGCGTCTGGGACTGGGAGGAGCAAACAGCCGGCCGCAGTGCCTCTGGGAGTTGTAGTTGTTAAGCGAATCGTAGCGTTGGTGTGATTGAAAGGTAGTAAAGGCGTAGAAAAACAAAACCGACGCTTGTCAGGAGATATGGAGAAGCAAGAGCAGATACATTTAATAGAACATAGTAATAATAAAGCAGGTACATCGGGACAGAGAGAGAAACACAAAGTCAGGGAGCTCATGTTAATGGAATTTTGTAAATGTATGTTCTGTATTTATTACATGACAGTGTAATGTACCCGGTTGCACTTTGTGAAAATGAATGACACTTGAGTGTATAATCGCGGTGCATCTCATTTCATATTGTACTTTAGTAAACTATTTAAAGATAAATCTTGCATTGTATGCTAACCCTGTCTACAGCTCCTAATGCGTGGTTTTTAATGTATGAATCTTGCATTGTAGGCTAACCCTCTCTACAGCTCCTAATGCGTGGTTTTAAATTTATGAATCTTGCATTGTAGGCTAACCCTATCTACAGCTCCTAATGCGTGGTTTTTAATTTATCAAACAATTGTTTTGATGTGTGATTTGCTTTTGTAATATCGGCATTATTTGTTAATAAAGTTATTTTGAAAAATGAAGTGATCTATCTCTCTACCTGTCTGACGCAGTGAATGCTGGGTGTGGATGGGAAGGACGCGCGTGTGTGGGTGAGCGCTGCTGAAAGGTGTGTCGCTTTTGTTTTCATTTTTTTTTTTTTATTATTACTGTTTTGTTATTTCGTGTTAATATGTGAGCTGACTTTTGTCAGCAATATCGTCCAGCATGGTCGCGTCAGAGGCAGGGCTCTCCAAACGTTTCCTTTGAAAAGTTAACCCTCAGGCATGGGGTTCAAATATCTCCAGAGGAGTCCATTCCTCTGGAGAAATGTGTTCCTGCAGTAGGTGGTGTTGTTGAGTAAATGTAAAACATTTAAAATGCCTATCCATAGTATCGTATCAGAATATGAGAGATCTGTATTTGTTTCTTGGTTATTATTATTTTTTTTTTATCTAGGTACTATATATATATATATATGCACTAGGTCTTTTTATTACTTCATTGAGACAAAAAGCAAACCTTCACTTTGCTGATAAATGCTTGGGTGAATTGTGTTTGTGGGAGAGGGGACTATGAGAGGGTACAAAGGGGGTTAGAGAGAATGGAGTGTCTGTGCACAGTACAGGCAGGAATCAGAGTGACAGTGAGAGAGAATGGAGTGTCTGTGCACAGTACAGGCAGGAATCAGAGTGACAGTGAGAGAGAATGGAGTGTCTGTGCACAGTACAAGCAGGAATCAGAGTGACAGTGAGAGAGAATGGAGTGTCTGTGCACAGTACAAGCAGGAATCAGAGTGACAGTGAGAGAGAATGGAGTGTCTGTGCACAGTACAAGCAGGAATCAGAGTGACAGTGAGAGAGAATGGAGTGTCTGTGCACAATACAAGCAGGAATCAGAGTGACAGTGAGAGAGAATGGAGTGTCTGTGCACAGTGCAAGCAGGAATCAGAGTGACAGTGAGAGAGAATGGAGTGTCTGTGCACAGTACAAGCAGGAATCAGAGTGACAGTGAGAGAGAATGGAGTGTCTGTGCACAGTACAAGCAGGAATCAGAGTGACAGTGAGAGAGAATGGAGTGTCTGTGCACAGTACAAGCAGGAATCAGAGTGACAGTGAAAGAGAATGGAGTGTCTGTGCACAGTACAAGCAGGAATCAGAGAGACAGTGAGAGAGAATGGAGTGTCTGTGCACAGTACAAGCAGGAATCAGAGTGACAGTGAGAGAGAATGGAGTGTCTGTGCACAGTGCAAGCAGGAATCAGAGTGACAGTGAGAGAGAATGGAGTGTCTGTGCACAGTACAAGCAGGAATCAGAGTGACAGTGAGAGAGAATGGAGTGTCTGTGCACAGTACAAGCAGGAATCAGAGTGACAGTGAGAGAGAATGGAGTGTCTGTGCACAGTACAAGCAGGAATCAGAGTGACAGTGAGAGAGAATGGAGTGTCTGTGCACAGTACAAGCAGGAATCAGAGTGACAGTGAGAGAGAATGGAGTGTCTGTGCACAGTACAAGCAGGAATCAGAGTGACAGTGAGAGAGAATGGAGTGTCTGTGCACAGTACAAGCAGGAATCAGAGTGACAGTGAGAGAGAATGGAGTGTCTGTGCACAATACAAGCAGGAATCAGAGTAACAGTGAGAGAGAATGGAGTGTCTGTGCACAGTACAAGCAGGAATCAGAGTGACAGTGAGAGAGAATGGAGTGTCTGTGCACAGTACAAGCAGGAATCAGAGTGACAGTGAGAGAGAATGGAGTGTCTGTGCACAGTACAAGCAGGAATCAGAGTGACAGTGAGAGAGAATGGAGTGTCTGTGCACAGTACAAGCAGGAATCAGAGTGACAATGAGAGAGAATGGAGTGTCTGTGCACAGTACAAGCAGGAATCAGAGTGACAGTGAGAGAGAATGGAGTGTCTGTGCACAGTACAAGCAGGAATCAGAGTGACAGAGAGAGAGAATGGAGTGTCTGTGCACAGTACAAGCAGGAATCAGAGTGACAGTGAGAGAGAATGGAGTGTCTGTGCACAGTACAAGCAGGAATCAGAGTGACAGTGAGAGAGAATGGAGTGTCTGTGCACAGTACAAGCAGGAATCAGAGTGACAGTGAGAGAGAATGGAGTGTCTGTGCACAGTACAGGCAGGAATCAGAGAGACAGTGAGAGAGAATGGAGTGTCTGTGCACAGTACAAGCAGGAATCAGAGAGACAGTGAGAGAGAATGGAGTGTCTGTGTACAGTACAAGCAGGAATCAGAGTGACAGTGAGAGAGAATGGAGTGTCTGTGCACAGTACAAGCAGGAATCAGAGTGACAGTGAGAGAGAATGGAGTGTCTGTGCACAGTACAAGCAGGAATCAGAGTGACAGTGAGAGAGAATGGAGTGTCTGTGCACAATACAAGCAGGAATCAGAGTAACAGTGAGAGAGAATGGAGTGTCTGTGCACAGTACAAGCAGGAATCAGAGTGACAGTGAGAGAGAATGGAGTGTCTGTGCACAGTACAAGCAGGAATCAGAGTGACAGTGAGAGAGAATGGAGTGTCTGTGCACAGTACAAGCAGGAATCAGAGTGACAGTGAGAGAGAATGGAGTGTCTGTGCACAGTACAAGCAGGAATCAGAGTGACAGTGAGAGAGAATGGAGTGTCTGTGCACAGTACAAGCAGGAATCAGAGTGACAGTGAGAGAGAATGGAGTGTCTGTGTACAGTGCAAGCAGGAATCAGAGTAACAGTGAGAGAGAATGGAGTGTCTGTGCACAGTACAAGCAGGAATCAGAGTGACAGTGAGAGAGAATGGAGTGTCTGTGCACAATACAAGCAGGAATCAGAGTGACAGTGAGAGAGAATGGAGTGTCTGTGCACAGTACAAGCAGGAATCAGAGTGACAGTGAGAGAGAATGGAGTGTCTGTGCACAGTACAAGCAGGAATCAGAGTGACAGTGAGAGAGAATGGAGTGTCTGTGCACAGTACAAGCAGGAATCAGAGTGACAGTGAGAGAGAATGGAGTGTCTGTGCACAGTACAAGCAGGAATCAGAGAGACAGTGAGAGAGAATGGAGTGTCTGTGCACAGTACAAGCAGGAATCAGAGTGACAGTGAGAGAGAATGGAGTGTCTGTGCACAGTACAAGCAGGAATCAGAGTGACAATGAGAGAGAATGGAGTGTCTGTGCACAGTACAAGCAGGAATCAGAGTGACAGTGAGAGAGAATGGAGTGTCTGTGCACAGTACAAGCAGGAATCAGAGTGACAGTGAGAGAGAATGGAGTGTCTGTGCACAGTACAAGCAGGAATCAGAGTGACAGTGAGAGAGAATGGAGTGTCTGTGCACAGTACAAGCAGGAATCAGAGTGACAGTGAGAGAGAATGGAGTGTCTGTGCACAGTACAAGCAGGAATCAGAGTGACAGTGAGAGAGAATGGAGTGTCTGTGCACAGTACAAGCAGGAATCAGAGTGACAGTGAGAGAGAATGGAGTGTCTGTGCACAGTACAAGCAGGAATCAGAGAGACAGTGAGAGAGAATGGAGTGTCTGTGCACAGTACAAGCAGGAATCAGAGAGACAGTGAGAGAGAATGGAGTGTCTGTGCACAGTACAAGCAGGAATCAGAGTGACAGTGAGAGAGAATGGAGTGTCTGTGCACAGTACAAGCAGGAATCAGAGTGACAGTGAGAGAGAATGGAGTGTCTGTGCACAGTACAAGCAGGAATCAGAGTGACAGTGAGAGAGAATGGAGTGTCTGTGCACAGTACAAGCAGGAATCAGAGTGACAGTGAGAGAGAATGGAGTGTCTGTGCACAGTACAAGCAGGAATCAGAGTGACAGTGAGAGAGAATGGAGTGTCTGTGCACAGTACAAGCAGGAATCAGAGTGACAGTGAGAGAGAATGGAGTGTCTGTGTACAGTGCAAGCAGGAATCAGAGTAACAGTGAGAGAGAATGGAGTGTCTGTGCACAGTACAAGCAGGAATCAGAGTGACAGTGAGAGAGAATGGAGTGTCTGTGCACAGTACAAGCAGGAATCAGAGTGACAGTGAGAGAGAATGGAGTGTCTGTGCACAGTACAAGCAGGAATCAGAGTGACAGTGAGAGAGAATGGAGTGTCTGTGTACAGTGCAAGCAGGAATCAGAGTAACAGTGAGAGAGAATGGAGTGTCTGTGCACAGTACAAGCAGGAATCAGAGTGACAGTGAGAGAGAATGGAGTGTCTGTGCACAGTACAAGCAGGAATCAGAGTGACAGTGAGAGAGAATGGAGTGTCTGTGCACAGTACAAGCAGGAATCAGAGTGACAGTGAGAGAGAATGGAGTGTCTGTGCACAGTACAAGCAGGAATCAGAGTGACAGTGAGAGAGAATGGAGTGTCTGTGCACAGTACAAGCAGGAATCAGAGTGACAGTGAGAGAGAATGGAGTGTCTGTGCACAGTACAAGCAGGAATCAGAGTGACAGTGAAAGAGAATGGAGTGTCTGAGCACAGTACAAGCAGGAATCAGAGAGACAGTGAGAGAGAATGGAGTGTCTGTGCACAGTACAAGCAGGAATCAGAGTGACAGTGAGAGAGAATGGAGTGTCTGTGCACAGTACAAGCAGGAATCAGAGTGACAGTGAGAGAGAATGGAGTGTCTGTGCACAGTACAAGCAGGAATCAGAGTGACAGTGAGAGAGAATGGAGTGTCTGTGCACAGTACAAGCAGGAATCAGAGTGACAGTGAGAGAGAATGGAGTGTCTGCACAGTACAAGCAGGAATCAGAGTGACAGTGAGAGAGAATGGAGTGTCTGTGCACAGTACAAGCAGGAATCAGAGTGACAGTGAGAGAGAATGGAGTGTCTGTGTACAGTACAAGCAGGAATCAGAGTGACAGTGAGAGAGAATGGAGTGTCTGTGCACAGTACAAGCAGGAATCAGAGTGACAGTGAGAGAATGGAGTGTCTGTGCACAGTGCAAGCAGGAATCAGAGTGACAGTGAGAGAGAATGGAGTGTCTGTGCACAGTACAAGCAGGAATCAGAGTGACAGTGAGAGAGAATGGAGTGTCTGTGCACAGTACAAGCAGGAATCAGAGTGACAGTGAGAGAGAATGGAGTGTCTGTGCACAGTACAAGCAGGAATCAGAGTGACAGTGAGAGAGAATGGAGTGTCTGTGCACAGTACAAGCAGGAATCAGAGTGACAGTGAGAGAGAATGGAGTGTCTGTGCACAGTACAAGCAGGAATCAGAGTGACAGTGAGAGAGAATGGAGTGTCTGTGCACAGTACAAGCAGGAATCAGAGTGACAGTGAGAGAGAATGGAGTGTCTGTGCACAGTACAAGCAGGAATCAGAGTGACAGTGAGAGAGAATGGAGTGTCTGTGTACAGTGCAAGCAGGAATCAGAGTAACAGTGAGAGAGAATGGAGTGTCTGTGCACAGTACAAGCAGGAATCAGAGTGACAGTGAGAGAGAATGGAGTGTCTGTGCACAGTACAAGCAGGAATCAGAGTGACAGTGAGAGAGAATGGAGTGTCTGTGCACAGTACAAGCAGGAATCAGAGTGACAGTGAGAGAGAATGGAGTGTCTGTGTACAGTGCAAGCAGGAATCAGAGTAACAGTGAGAGAGAATGGAGTGTCTGTGCACAGTACAAGCAGGAATCAGAGTGACAGTGAGAGAGAATGGAGTGTCTGTGCACAGTACAAGCAGGAATCAGAGTGACAGTGAGAGAGAATGGAGTGTCTGTGCACAGTACAAGCAGGAATCAGAGTGACAGTGAGAGAGAATGGAGTGTCTGTGCACAGTACAAGCAGGAATCAGAGTGACAGTGAGAGAGAATGGAGTGTCTGTGCACAGTACAAGCAGGAATCAGAGTGACAGTGAGAGAGAATGGAGTGTCTGTGCACAGTACAAGCAGGAATCAGAGTGACAGTGAGAGAGAATGGAGTGTCTGCACAGTACAAGCAGGAATCAGAGTGACAGTGAGAGAGAATGGAGTGTCTGTGCACAGTACAAGCAGGAATCAGAGTGACAGTGAGAGAGAATGGAGTGTCTGTGTACAGTACAAGCAGGAATCAGAGTGACAGTGAGAGAGAATGGAGTGTCTGTGCACAGTACAAGCAGGAATCAGAGTGACAGTGAGAGAATGGAGTGTCTGTGCACAGTGCAAGCAGGAATCAGAGTGACAGTGAGAGAGAATGGAGTGTCTGTGCACAGTACAAGCAGGAATCAGAGTGACAGTGAGAGAGAATGGAGTGTCTGTGCACAGTACAAGCAGGAATCAGAGTGACAGTGAGAGAGAATGGAGTGTCTGTGCACAGTACAAGCAGGAATCAGAGTGACAGTGAGAGAGAATGGAGTGTCTGTGCACAGTACAAGCAGGAATCAGAGTGACAGTGAGAGAGAATGGAGTGTCTGTGCACAGTACAAGCAGGAATCAGAGTGACAGTGAGAGAGAATGGAGTGTCTGTGCACAGTACAAGCAGGAATCAGAGTGACAGTGAGAGAGAATGGAGTGTCTGTGCACAGTACAAGCAGGAATCAGAGTGACAGTGAGAGAGAATGGAGTGTCTGTACACAGTACAAGCAGGAATCAGAGTGACAGTGAGAGAGAATGGAGTGTCTGTGCACAGTACAAGCAGGAATCAGAGTGACAATGAGAGAGAATGGAGTGTCTGTGCACAGTACAAGCAGGAATCAGAGTGACAGTGAGAGAGAATGGAGTGTCTGTGCACAATACAAGCAGGAATCAGAGTGACAGTGAGAGAGAGTGGAGTGTCTGTGCACAGTACAAGCAGGAATCAGAGTGACAGTGAGAGAGAATGGAGTGTCTGTGCACAGTACAAGCAGGAATCAGAGTGACAGTGAGAGAGAATGGAGTGTCTGTGCACAGTACAAGCAGGAATCAGAGTGACAGTGAGAGAGAATGGAGTGTCTGTGCACAGTACAAGCAGGAATCAGAGTGACAGTGAGAGAGAATGGAGTGTCTGTGCACAGTACAAGCAGGAATCAGAGTGACAGTGAGAGAGAATGGAGTGTCTGTGCACAGTACAAGCAGGAATCAGAGTGACAGTGAGAGAGAATGGAGTGTCTGTGCACAGTACAAGCAGGAATCAGAGTGACAGTGAGAGAGAATGGAGTGTCTGTGCACAGTACAAGCAGGAATCAGAGTGACAGTGAGAGAGAATGGAGTGTCTGTGCACAGTACAAGCAGGAATCAGAGTGACAGTGAGAGAGAATGGAGTGTCTGTGCACAGTACAAGCAGGAATCAGAGTGACAGTGAGAGAGAATGGAGTGTCTGTGCACAGTACAAGCAGGAATCAGAGTGACAGTGAGAGAGAATGGAGTGTCTGTGCACAGTGCAAGCAGGAATCAGAGTGACAGTGAGAGAGAATGGAGTGTCTGTGCACAGTACAAGCAGGAATCAGAGTGACAGTGAGAGAGAATGGAGTGTCTGTGCACAGTACAAGCAGGAATCAGAGTGACAGTGAGAGAGAATGGAGTGTCTGTGCACAGTACAAGCAGGAATCAGAGTGACAGTGAGAGAGAATGGAGTGTCTGTGCACAGTACAAGCAGGAATCAGAGTGACAGTGAGAGAGAATGGAGTGTCTGTGCACAGTAGAAGCAGGAATCAGAGTGACAGTGAGAGAGAATGGAGTGTCTGTGCACAGTACAAGCAGGAATCAGAGTGACAGTGAGAGAATGGAGTGTCTGTGCACAGTACAAGCAGGAATCAGAGTGACAGTGAGAGAGAATGGAGTGTCTGTGTACTGTGCAAGCAGGCATCAGAGTGACAGTGATAGAGAATGGAGTGTCTGTGACCAGTACAAGCAGGAATCAGAGTGACAGTGAGAGAGAATGGAGTGTCTGTGTACAGTGCAAGCAGGAATCAGAGTGACAGTGAGAGAGAATGGAGTGTCTGTGCACAGTACAAGCAGGAATCAGAGTGACAGTGAGAGAGAATGGAGTGTCTGTGCACAGTACAAGCAGGAATCAGAGTGACAGTGAGAGAGAATGGAGTGTCTGTGCACAGTACAAGCAGGAATCAGAGTGACAGTGAGAGAGAATGGAGTGTCTGTGCACAGTACAAGCAGGAATCAGAGTGACAGTGAGAGAGAATGGAGTGTCTGTGCACAGTACAAGCAGGAATCAGAGTGACAGTGAGAGAGAATGGAGTGTCTGTGCACAGTACAAGCAGGAATCAGAGTGACAGTGAGAGAGAATGGAGTGTCTGTGCACAGTACAAGCAGGAATCAGAGTGACAGTGAGAGAGAATGGAGTGTCTGTGCACAGTACAAGCAGGAATCAGAGTGACAGTGAGAGAGAATGGAGTGTCTGTGCACAATACAAGCAGGAATCAGAGTGACAGTGAGAGAGAATGGAGTGTCTGTGCACAGTACAAGCAGGAATCAGAGTGACAGTGAGAGAGAATGGAGTGTCTGTGCACAGTGCAAGCAGGAATCAGAGTGACAGTGAGAGAGAATGGAGTGTCTGTGCACAGTACAAGCAGGAATCAGAGTGACAGTGAGAGAGAATGGAGTGTCTGTGCACAGTACAAGCAGGAATCAGAGTGACAGTGAGAGAGAATGGAGTGTCTGTGCACAGTACAAGCAGGAATCAGAGTGACAGAGAGAGAGAATGGAGTGTCTGTGCACAGTACAAGCAGGAATCAGAGTGACAGTGAGAGAGAATGGAGTGTCTGTGTACAGTGCAAGCAGGAATCAGAGTGACAGTGAGAGAGAATGGAGTTTCTGTGACCAGTACAAGCAGGAATCAGAGTGACAGTGAGAGAGAATGGAGTGTCTGTGTACAGTGCAAGCAGGAATCAGAGTGACAGTGAGAGAGAATGGAGTGTCTGTGCACAGTACAAGCAGGAATCAGAGTGACAGAGAGAGAGAATGGAGTGTCTGTGCACAGTACAAGCAGGAATCAGAGTGACAGTGAGAGAGAATGGAGTGTCTGTGCACAGTACAAGCAGGAATCAGAGTGACAGTGAGAGAGAATGGAGTGTCTGTGCACAGTGCAAGCAGGAATCAGAGTGACAGTGAGAGAGAATGGAGTGTCTGTGCACAGTACAAGCAGGAATCAGAATGACAGTGAGAGAGAATTGAGTGTCTGTGCACAGTACAAGCAGGAATCAGAGTGACAGTGAGAGAGAATGGAGTGTCTGTGCACAATACAAGCAGGAATCAGAGTGACAGTGAGAGAGAATGGAGTGTCTGTGCACAGTACAAGCAGGAATCAGAGTGACAGAGAGAGAGAATGGAGTGTCTGTGCACAGTACAAGCAGGAATCAGAGTGACAGTGAGAGAGAATGGAGTGTCTGTGCACAGTACAAGCAGGAATCAGAGAGACAGTGAGAGAGAATGGAGTGTCTGTGCACAGTGCAAGCAGGAATCAGAGTGACAGTGAGAGAGAATGGAGTGTCTGTGCACAGTACAAGCAGGAATCAGAGTGACAGTGAGAGAGAATGGAGTGTCTGTGCACAGTGCAAGCAGGAATCAGAGTGACAGTGAGAGAGAATGGAGTGTCTGTGCACAGTACAAGCAGGAATCAGAGTGACAGTGATAGAGAATGGAGTGTCTGTGCACAGTACAAGCAGGAATCAGAGTGACAGTGAGAGAGAATGGAGTGTCTGTGCACAGTGCAAGCAGGAATCAGAGTGACAGTGAGAGAGAATGGAGTGTCTGTGCACAGTACAAGCAGGAATCAGAGTGACAGTGAGAGAGAATGGAGTGTCTGTGCACAGTACAAGCAGGAATCAGAGTGACAGTGAGAGAGAATGGAGTGTCTGTGCACAGTACAAGCAGGAATCAGAGTGACAGTGAGAGATTTACCCCCTCTCTCTCCACTCACAGTCTCACCAGGCCTGGACACGTGCCCTTTGACTTCTGCACTGGGAAAAAACTGGGAGCGGTGAGATCCTGTCTGACTTGCAGTGCCTCCTACTGCCCAGAGCACCTCAAACCTCACTTCATGGTCTCGTCTTTCAAGAGGCACCAGCTGGTGGAGGCCACTGGAGATCTGAGTCAGACACTGTGCCAGCAGCACCACAGACCTCTGGAGGTGTTCTGTAGGACTGACTGGAGCTTTGTGTGTCTACTGTGTGCAGCCACCAAACACAAGAGCCACTGTACAGTCACCCGTGAGGAAGAAAGAGAGCCAGCACACAGGTGAGAGGGGCACGGGGAGGGCACTCTATTACAGGAGCCACTGTACAGTCACCCCTGAGGAAGAGAGAGAGCCAGCACACAGGTGAGAGGGGCACGGGGAGGGTACTCTATTACAGGAGACACTGTACAGTCACCCCTGAGGAAGAGAGAGAGCCAGCACACAGGTGAGAGGGGCACGGGGAGGGTACTCTATTACAGGAGCCACTGTACAGTCACCCCTGAGGAAGAGAGAGAGCCAGCACACAGGTGAGAGGGGCACGGGGAGGGTACTCTATTACAGGAGCCACTGTACAGTCACCCCTGAGGAAGAGAGAGAGCCAGCACACAGGTGAGAGGGGCACGGGGAGGGTACTCTATTACAGGAGTCACTGTACAGTCACCCCTGAGGAAGAGAGAGAGCCAGCACACAGGTGAGAGGGGCACGGGGAGGGTACTCTATTACAGGAGCCACTGTACAGTCACCCCTGAGGAAGAGAGAGAGCCAGCACACAGGTGAGAGGGGCACGGGGAGGGTACTCTATTACAGGAGTCACTGTACAGTCACCCCTGAGGAAGAAAGAGAGCCAGCACACAGGTGAGAGGGGCACGGGGAGGGTACTCTATTACAGGAGCCACTGTACAGTCACCCCTGAGGAAGAGAGAGAGCCAGCACACAGGTGAGAGGGGCACGGGGAGGGCACTCTATTACAGGAGCCACTGTACAGTCACCCCTGAGGAAGAGAGAGAGCCAGCACACAGGTGAGAGGGGCACGGGGAGGGTACTCTATTACAGGAGCCACTGTACAGTCACCCCTGAGGAAGAGAGAGCCAGCACACAGGTGAGAGGGGCACGGGGAGGGCACTCTATTACAGGAGCCACTGTACAGTCACCCCTGAGGAAGAGAGAGAGCCAGCACACAGGTGAGAGGGGCACGGGGAGGGTACTCTATTACAGGAGCCACTGTACAGTCACCCCTGAGGAAGAGAGAGCCAGCACACAGGTGAGAGGGGCACGGGGAGGGCACTCTATTACAGGAGACACTGTACAGTCACCCCTGAGGAAGAGAGAGAGCCAGCACACAGGTGAGAGGGGCACGGGGAGGGCACTCTATTACAGGAGCCACTGTACAGTCACCCCTGAGGAAGAGAGAGCCAGCACACAGGTGAGAGGGGCACGGGGAGGGTACTCTATTACAGGAGCCACTCTACAGTCACCCCTGAGGAAGAGAGAGCCAGCAAACAGGTGAGAGGGGCATGGGGAGGGCACTGATTTTCATCTGCTATTACAGGAGCATGTAACAGAACCTTTTTGTATCTATCTTTTTACATTGTGTCTGTCCCACCACACCATGTCTATCGCTATTTTTAGTCTTTTACCTCCTAGAATATGCAAAGTCAAAGGGCTTGTTATCATTTCTGGTCTAGAAGAGGGATTTGGAGATTTCCCATTTCCCATAAGCCGATTGATCTGCTCACAAGAACTCCCCCCCCCCCCCCCCCCTACACTTGACATGTGACTGGTTACAGTCCTGTGTGAGACTCAGTCCCAGCCCTTAGAAAAGTTTGCCATAGTAAATCTGCATTATAATTTCACACTTTCACCATGTTGACTCCTATTATTTTTTTCACCACACATTTACCTTGCTTTCACAGCTTTCTTATGTTCTATTGAGTAAGCCTCACCATGCTGTGCTGACCTGCACTATATGACAATACCATGATAATGATATAGCACTTTCATAAGGGTGACTTCTCCATCTCTCTCTCTCTATCTCCTCTCCACACGTACACAAGTTTACCAGAGTAAGTTTGCATGGAAATGTTGTACTTTCACTGTGCTTTCTCCTGTATTGACCTGGCTTTTCCTGGCTTCACACTATATTGTGATAACACCATGATTTAAACAATTGGTCTTAGACAATCTGTATTTAAATGCAGCTTTTAAATCTGACATGTGAGCGTTCTTTCACCTTCATTTGAAAAAGTCCAAACCTTGGTCCAAAATTGGTTTGGGTGAAAACGTACAAAATAATTGGATCCACTAACTTTAAAAACAAGACAAGCTTGTGAGCCGGTGTCTTTTGCTGGTGATGCAGGCAGTGGAGCTGCACTCTTGTGTGTGGTGGAAGGAAGGCATGCAGCTGGTGAAGCAGCTCTACGTCACACTCAAGGCCTGGATTCCCAAGCAAGAGGCCTCCGCCAGCCAGCTGAGGTACATCGCCCAGCAGCTGGAAAGGATGAGACGAGAAGCAAACTACAGCCGCAAAGTGAGGGGTCTGGCCCCTGTGGGGGCCTTTGTTTCGGTGGTGTGCACTGCAGGCCTGGGCGTGCCACTGCTGGGGGCGGTGGCTGGGGGCGTGGCCGTCACGACGGCTATGACAGCCATATGGGGCATGGCGCAGAGAGTAGAGAGCTTCAAGACCAGCGACTGCATGAAGACCGCCAGGAAGATCACAGAGACTGACAAGGAGGCCGCCAAAGAGGTGGTCAGGCTGATGAAGGAGCTGGACAAGATGGCCGAAAGGATGGCATCCTCTCAAAGGTGTGTCGACAGCCCAGAGCCGCTCGAGAAGGATCACATCTTCACAAGATTAGTCTCCGCAGGGCTGTTCGCTGGTACAACCCTCCTGACTGCGCCAAACGTGAACAAGATGGTCTTCCTGATGGGCAAGCTGGCAAAGAACATGAGGGCCATCAGCGTGCCTGGCGAGACAGCGGCCTGCAGGCCCAGGGTACGGTGTTTGTGAATAACTCATTTATGTGTTCATTGTGTCTGATTGTTTTTCAGTCATCACCCTGCCCAACTAAGATCCCATTGCGATGATGCCAAAAAGATTCAATTTCCAACATTGATATTGTCAAACAATATTGTAGAGAAGCAGGGCACTTTATGGATTAATACAGGAAGCAACTCAGATCTTTAGATAACACCAGAGGTGTTTATTTAGCAGAGTTTATTTGACAGCAGTGACTCACCGCTCACTAACACAAGCGCACGCACACACACAGGCACCTCCACACCTCCTTGTGGACTCACACACCTCTCAGGGTGATTTTCACTGATTAATAACAAATCACAGAAATACTCCCAAATGAACCATAAACATGTAAAACAATAACGTGAACAATGATCACAGAAACAGTAATTAAATATTTACAATAATCAACAAATAATCGCAGTTTCCACACAAAAAATCCCAACCCTTTACAAATCTGCTCCGACAATATCCATATATGACAAATACATACCGGTATATAAAATGAGCAAGATGGGCTGAATGGCCTCCTCTCGCCTGTAACCTTTCTAATACATACCGGTATATAAAACAATCAAGATGGGCTGAATGGCCTCCTCTCGCCTGTAACCTTTCTAATACATACCGGTATATAAAATGAGCAAGATGGGCTGAATGGCCTCCTCTCGCCTGTAACCTTTCTAATACATACCGGTATATAAAATGAGCAAGATGGGCTGAATGTCCTCCTCTCATCTGTAACCTTTCTAATACATACCGGTATATAAAATGAGCAAGATGGGCTGAATGGCCTCCTCTCGCCTGTAACCTTTCTAATACATACCGGTATATAAAACGATCAAGATGGGCTGAATGGCCTCCTCTCGTCTGTAACCTTTCATATACATACCTGTATATAAAACGATCAAGATGGGCTGAATGGCCTCCTCTCGTCTGTAACCTTTCTTATACATACCGGTATATAAAACAATCAAGATGGGCTGAATGGCCTCCTCTCGTCTGTAACCTTTCTAATACATACCGGTATATAAAACAATCAAGATGGGCTGAATGGCCTCCTCTCGTCTGTAACCTTTCTAATACATACCGGTATATAAAATGAGCAAGATGGGCTGAATGGCCTCCTCTCATCTGTAACCTTTCTAATACATACCGGTATATAAAACGATCAAGATGGGCTGAATGGCCTCCTCTCGTCTGTAACCTTTCTAATACATACCGGTATATAAAACAATCAAGATGGGCTGAATGGCCTCCTCTCGCCTGTAACCTTTCTAATACATACCGGTATATAAAACGATCAAGATGGGCTGAATGGCCTCCTCTCATCTGTAACCTTTCTAATACATACCGGTATATAAAACGATCAAGATGGGCTGAATGGCCTCCTCTCATCTGTAACCTTTCTAATACATACCGGTATATAAAATGAGCAAGATGGGCTGAATGGCCTCCTCTCATCTGTAACCTTTCTAATACATACCGGTATATAAAATGAGCAAGATGGGCTGAATGGCCTCCTCTCATCTGTAACCTTTCTTATACATACCGGTATATAAAACAATCAAGATGGGCTGAATGGCCTCCTCTCATCTGTAACCTTTCTAATACATACCGGTATATAAAACAAACAAGATGGGCTGAATGGCCTCCTCTCATCTGTAACCTTTCTAATACATACCGGTATATAAAACAAACAAGATGGGCTGAATGGCCTCCTCTCATCTGTAACCTTTCTAATACATACCGGTATATAAAACAATCAAGATGGGCTGAATGGCCTCCTCTCATCTGTAACCTTTCTTATACATACCGGTATATAAAACAATCAAGATGGGCTGAATGGCCTCCTCTCATCTGTAACCTTTCTAATACATACCTGTATATAAAACAATCAAGATGGGCTGAATGGCCTCCTCTCATCTGTAACCTTTCTTATGTTCTTTATATAATAAATATTTTGATTAATATTACATTTAAAAAGTTAAATACATGTTTCAATACAATATATAATGTATGTACTGTATGATATGTAGTTAATGTTTAATCAATGTCTAAGGTCAGCATCACATATTAGCATCATTATACATTTCAGGGAAACTTATGAATACATTCTTAATGTGTTTTTATTCAGTTCCAAAATATTTACACCAATTTGTTGCTAAATATATTTCTTATATTTAAACAGCATCCATAAATAATGTTTTTAAAATGTATGACAAATGTAAGGCAAAAACATAATATATTTGAAATGCACAGTAAGTTTGTTGCAAATACATATTTATAACAATATATTGTAAAATATATTTTTAGTCAGTTAAGTAAAATGAATTAATAATGTATAAAAAAAATGCATAAATATCTGGTGCATTCGGAATATATTTTAAATATGATTTAATCTGTGAGCCATATATTTTATATGTTGAAAATATATGTAAGGTTATAAGTATATTATTCATATATTTATCATGTTCCCCATTCATAAATATATTTAAAATATGTTTTCTTTCCGTATGGGTTCCCTTCACAGTAAAAACACAACAGAATGACAAACAAACCTGCATCTCAACGTCGATTTTGTGACATAACAGAAAATGAACTGCAATGCTGTCTAACTATATTGATCATTAAGACTGCATGTCTTTTTCACCCCAGTGAAGCAGAGTAGAGACTGTGTTGGAATTTGACATCACAGTCTTGGTTAGCGCTGCCCTGGAACAGGCCATAAAACAAGGGAATGAGGCCGCCCACATGTTAAGACAAGCAGCGGACCAAAGTGAAGAAAGCCTGAAAGAGCTCAAGAACACCCTGGTGAAACTGAGTAAGGTGTGACATGGTTTGGAACATCCTGAGTGAAATTGAGTAAGGTATGATGCTGTTTAGAACACCCTGGGTGAAATTGAGTAAGGTGTGACATGGTTTGGAACACCCTGGGTGAAATTGAGTAAGGTGTGACATGGTTTGGAACATCCTGGGTGAAATTGAGTAAGGTGTGATGCTGTTTGGAACACCCTGGTGAAATTGAGTAAGGTGTGATGCTGTTTGGAACACCCTGGTGAAATTGAGTAAGGTGTGATGCTGTTTGGAACACCCTGGTGAAATTGAGTAAGGTGTGACATGGTTTGGAACACCCTGGGTGAAATTGAGTAAGGTGTGATGCTGTTTGGAACACCCTGGTGAAATTGAGTAAGGTGTGATGCTGTTTGGAACACCCTGGTGAAATTGAGTAAGGTGTGACATGGTTTGGAACACCCTGGGTGAAATTGAGTAAGGTGTGACACTGTTTGGAACACCCTGGGTGAAATTGAGTAAGGTGTGACATGGTTTGGAACACCCTGGGTGAAATTGAGTAAGGTGTGACATGGTTTGGAACATCCTGGGTGAAATTGAGTAAGGTGTGATGCTGTTTGGAACACCCTGGTGAAATTGAGTAAGGTGTGATGCTGTTTGGAACACCCTGGTGAAATTGAGTAAGGTGTGATGCTGTTTGGAACACCCTGGTGAAATTGAGTAAGGTGTGACATGGTTTGGAACACCCTGGGTGAAATTGAGTAAGGTGTGATGCTGTTTGGAACACCCTGGTGAAATTGAGTAAGGTGTGATGCTGTTTGGAACACCCTGGTGAAATTGAGTAAGGTGTGATGCTGTTTGGAACACCCTGGTGAAATTGAGTAAGGTGTGACATGGTTTGGAACACCCTGGGTGAAATTGAGTAAGGTGTGATGCTGTTTGGAACACCCTGGTGAAATTGAGTAAGGTGTGATGCTGTTTGGAACACCCTGGTGAAATTGAGTAAGGTGTGACATGGTTTGGAACACCCTGGGTGAAATTGAGTAAGGTGTGACACTGTTTGGAACACCCTGGTGAAATTGAGTAAGGTGTGATGCTGTTTGGAACACCCTGGTGAAATTGAGTAAGGTGTGACATGGTTTGGAACACCCTGGGTGAAATTGAGTAAGGTGTGACACTGATTGGAACACCCTGGTGAAATTGAGTGAGGTGTGATGCTGTTCTCAACACAAAAATAGTTTGACTTTCAATTCATTCTGTATGATGAAGGAGCACATATTGAACAGTTCTTATGTGATTATCAGAAGTAGGTCATGGTGGCACCCCCTAGTGACAACATTTAACAACTGTTGTATTTGCATCTCTCTCTCTCTAATGTAAAATATATATTCTGTATATGCTGCTACAGCGGGATGTGAACACGCTACCTCAGCACCAACAGCAATCATGCTAAAGAGGAATTCTCAGTCCACTGGTTTGTAGAGAGGGTTCTTAGGCCTGTACACGTCTTACACTAAGAGGGGTCCGATGGATGGATAGATAACAGTAAACAGAAAACCACAAAATGGATTCATATTTCATTTAGCTTAATTTACATTTTTTTATAATTTGCTTCTCTCTCTTCCCCAGCCGCCCCCCCCCCACCCACCCTCATGTTTTTGGTTAGCTTCACCGGTACACATTCATTTGTAAAAATGAGGGGTCTGTATAATTTGTATACAATGACTGGGACATTGTTTTCTATTACAATTGATTGAAATATCACTGTGATTAACTGACCTCTGTAAATAATTATTACAATTGAGCAATTGTGTGCATTTTGGGGTTTAAGGGAGCCCAGGTTTTACCCTGTGATGCTTCGACAAAGACCAGTGTGGTCGACACATCAGCTCTTTTCCTTTATTATAAATCAAGTTTTTTTTTGTGTGCAATTGTGGAACACAGCTAAGTGTGTGTTCATTTATTTTTTGAAACTTAAATTCATGGCCTGCATTTGTGATGCCCACCCTATAGAATATTATCAAATGTGTGCGACATCCTTTCATGTATATGCTTATCTTAAAATCCTGAACATCCAAGAATATTAGGACTTAAGTGCGTGTGTGTGTGTGTCTTTTTAGAGCTGCAGTATAGAGTAGCAGTGTGTGTGTCTGTATAGAGCTGCAGTGTAGAGTAGCAGTGTGTCTATGCATGTGTGTGTGTGTCTGTATAGAGCTGCAGTATAGAGCAGCAGTGTGCATGTGTGTGTGTGTCTGTATAGAGCTGCAGTATAGAGCAGCAGTGTGCATGTGTGTGTGTGTCTGTATAGAGCTGCAGTATAGAGCAGCAGTGTGCATGTGTGTGTGTGTCTGTATAGAGCAGCAGTTCAGCAGCATTGTCTGCCCAGATTTTTTTTTCTCACAATTATTGTTTTTATAGTAAACATGTACTATAGTAAATCTATTTTATAAATGCTGAGTTTATGTACACCATATGTTTATGTCATCATTACTATAAAAATAGTTTTCTTAATATTATTGTAGGGAAACTACAGAAATCATAGTACAAGTAAAGTCCATATACAAATGCTGTAAACAAAACCCCTGTCGTTTAAAAACACTTCAAGTGTCTGAATGTCTGTGTGTTTATCAGTGTGTGTCAGAGATGCCAAGGGTTGACTAATCCAAAGAGTGAGACTTCCAGCCCCAAAGAGTGAGGTTTCTAGGCCAAAGAGTGAGACTTTCCAGCTGGTGTGCTGTGTCCTTGCTTAAGGCAGGGCCTCTCATCTCTGGTCCTTTGGGACACCCAACGGTCCATCTTTTAAATCCAACTAGCACTTAAACCCTCGGGTGGGCTGGACCGAGTGCGTCATGTTGGTGGTCGTCTTCAAATTGAAAGGGAACTTGCACTGGAGAAAGCAAGCGGACGAACGCAGAGTTTTCACTGTGGATTACGAACGTTGTAAGAACTCATTACAAAATATATTCAAGGTAAGAGCAATATCTGAAATGATTCTAAACGTGTACAACGCTAGCTAGAAATAATTTATTATTGAATAGCTTGTTAGTCAACTTTAATTATAAAAGCCGTCTCCTTCTAAAAGTGCAGCGCAGTGCAATGAAGCAAAATGAAAGCACTGAAAAGAAAAAAGGAAAGCACGGTAAAGGGCAGTTTCAGAATCGTGTCGAACTCAATTCAAACACAACATCTGCGATTAAAGACAAGTAGCCTAGTACTATTATAAACGGAGCAGCGGGTCAGAAGCTGAGGATCCCCTGATGTTTAGTCCCGTGCGAATAGTAGGCTACTTCTTTAGTCTAAAATGTTGTTTTTGAATTGAGTTCGACACGACTCTGGAGCACGGCAGTTTAATAAAGTACTGATACATTTTATAAAAGCTTAAGGAAGCACTGCAAATCACAGGGAGGTATTGTGAAGCATAAAAAACATGGGGAAAAATCCACAGTAAAGCTGTGCAGAGGTCTACGCGCGTCTGTCATGTTAGGATCCACTACCTTAGACATGGAAATAGGGGAGACACGTTTTTCAAAGATGTTTTCTTTTTCTTTTTCATTATTTATTTATTTTTTATAGGTCGGCGGCTAACTGTTAATTTGAAGTACAAGGGTAACTCGCTTCGAATATAATTGAACACACCGCGCTGTCAATCTGGACTAAATCATATTGAATTATAATAAACTAAAGTTGTATCACTAGCGAATTAAAATCACTGTATAAGGTACGTTTTGTTTATTATTTAATGGACTCGTATTGATTATTTTAAACTAATGCTCATTTGAATATCATCCGATATGTTTAATACAATGTAATAATATTAAAAAAAAATCCGACCATTATTTTTTGGTTGTAATATTAAAGAGAGGCAGTTCTGTAGCCTGTTTTATTTTACGATATGTTGGTAAACACTAGACAGACTTTTGCTCTTAGTGTGGAATACTGCGAAATAACTGTATTTCTGCCAAATGTGTGTTGCAACGTGCATTCCTCTATGGGGATAGGTATTGCTGTTGCGCTGGATTCTAAATACATCTTGAAATAACTGTGTTTCTGCCAAATGTTGCAACGTGCATTCCTCTCGGGGAATAGGTATTGCTGTTGCGCTGGATTCTAATACATCTTGTTGGTTATTAAGGGTAGCATTGTGGAATAGTGATTAGGGCTCTGGTCTCCTGACCGGAGTGTCTTGTGAGGGTTCAATCCTAAGTGGGCACACACTGCTGCTGTACCTTTGAGCAAGCAAGCAAGTATATTGGCCAGACATTGTATGTAAAATAACTAAGTGATAGTCGTCTTGAATAAAACCGACAGCCAAATAAATAAACACATTGTAAATTGTTATATTGGACATAACGGCCTTGGAAATCGCATTGAACTTTCAATGTCTAATTTATATAGGCTGTGTGTTGTTTAAAGGGCATTGAACTTACTGTTAGTCATCCCAGGTCGTTGAGTTCTTATCTCGACTCTTGTACTTACTTAGCCATGAACGTGACTAGTTTTAGTTCCAAAAACGAACAAGCTCTGTCTGGTTGTGTTATGACAGGATATTCTTCCTGCTGGAAATCTGCGTGGTTTTCTGGCTCCAGCCTGGAACAGAACTGGTGTTTGAAGAAGAATAAGTCACCACTAAATAATTATAAACAAATTGACAGTTATAATGACGCTGATATCTTTGCTTAATTGCCACATCTAAAAATAAGTTCTACTTTTTTTTATAATTTCGTCGGCTCTGTGTTTCTTAAGTTAGTCATGTTGTTATCATGTAACATAATCTACACAGAAGAGAAAAAGAAATACATGGCAGAATTAATTCAATTTTAAAGGACCTCTTTTTTACTATGGAGAATAATATCAAACTTGTTTGTGAAATGAACTGCTCACAGGTGATAAATACTATAAGTTCAAAAGATGTGGATCAGACTCGCTTGTTATTGCTGCCAGTTTGTTTCTGATTTGAAGCTGGGTTGAAAACAGCACGCAGAATTCCAGAAGGAGTAAGATACCTCAGGGTTTCCCAATCCTGCTTCTGGGGGACCCCTGTCTGCCCTGCTGGGTTTTGTTCCAACTGAGCTCTCAGTTACCACATTTAACTAATAATTTGGCTAAATCTCAACTCTTAACAGATGGACACTGTGAAGAAATTATTTAACAGATGTAGATTTCAAGTTAAATATAAAATGGTATAACAAGGAACTTGAAATCTCCAACTTCTTATAAGCTAAACAATTTAAAAAGCCAAAGCAGGCAAATGATTAGTTCAATTGAGGGTTCAATGAAGTATTTGCACAGGGCAGACGGGCCGCGGTCCTGCAGGACCAGCATTGGGAAACCCTGATCTATCTTACAGCAAACAAGAGAGCACCTCTAGCCAGTCACAATCAAGCCCATTGTTTCAACCCATCCCAGTGAGAGTGTACCGGGACTGTATGTCTGACACATTAACCAATTGAATGGAAGCTTCCCTTTAACTTGCATTTATTTTTCTTTAAAAATTATAGGTTTCGTGGACATGGACTTGCTAAAACAGTTTTTGCCGGGATCAACAAAGGCTGATCATAGTAAGTTATATCTCTTTAATATTTAATTTAAGACATAATATATCTACACTCAAATTCAACACTGTACCATGGTCCTGTTTCTTTTACAATTGTAGTGCTATCCTGTACTGTACATAGCACCACCATGGGAATCCCATGGGACTTTATTTGATTACTAATTGAAGTATCACAATGGTGGTGTCAACAATCTAATCCAACACTGTACCATCATGGTCCTATTTCTTTTACCATGGTAGTACTGTCCTGTACCATCAATGTACCATGCATTGCAGTGCCATACATTATATAGCACCACCATGGGAATCCTATGGGACTATTTGATTTCTAATTGAAGTATCTCTAATGTAATCCAATACTGTACCAAAAATAAATATTGATTGAAATTTTATTAATTTTGAATTATTTTTTTTAATTATACAGGTAGCTCAGAAAAGCAGTTTGAAGAACTGAAACAAGGTAAATTCATCAGATTGATAGAGAGTTTATTAAATTACAATCCGATTTTGTCCTGGACCAAAACGAAACTTTGACAACCCACTAACTGCACTTATTTCTGAAATGGAAATTTTTACAACAAAATCTTAATTTACAAAACTTTCCTTTCTCTGTTTTCCAGAGAATTATGAACTTAAGAAGGAAATTGGCAAGTTGAATTCATATATACAGTGTGTATATATATATGTGCGTGTGTGCGTGTGTGTGTGTGTGTGTGTGTGTGTGTGCGTGTGTGTGTGTGTGTCACTCCTGCTGGAATTCGGCACTGCACTGTTTTCATCGCGGCTCCAGCCTGGAATGGACCTGGTGTTTGAAGAAGAAGAAGTTGCCTCTAAATAATCAGCAACACGTTGGCAGAAATAACAAGCAAACAAGTCCGATATGTTTGCTTAATTACCACATCTGAATAAAAAAGTAACCTTGTTTATGGTTTCGTAGGGGCTGTTTTTTCAGTTAGTCATATTGTTTTCAAGTAACATGATGATGTACACACATGAGAAAGAAATACTGTACATGACAGAATGAATTCAATGTTTCCACTTTTTTATTTTTTTACTATGGAGAGTAATACTAACAAACTTGTTAGAGAAATGAACTGCTCACACAGGTGATAAATACTAGTATAAGTTTGAAAGATGTCACAGATATCAGACTTGTGTTATTTCTACCAATTTGTTGCTGATTATTTAGCGGCGACTTCTGCTGCTTCTGCTTCTGCTTCCTCCTCCTTCTTCCTCTTCTTCTTCCTCTTCCTCCTCCACCATGTCTGTTCCAGGCTGGAGCCACACCTAAAACAGAACGCAGTGCAGAATTCCAGCAGGAGTAATGTGTGTGTATTGTGGTAATGTTATACATGCCAAATATAAATGTATAAACTAAACATTATAAGTTGTGTTTTTCAGAAAGTTTAGAAAAGGAGAATGCAGCACTGAAACAAGGTGAGAGATGAAGACAGAGAAACGCACTTAAGCTTGAGTCTTCTGAAATGTGCTTCAAGCTGTCAAGCCAACCTCTTGTTTTTTCACACTGCAACCCCACAGCTAAGTCACCAGACCTGTTGTGTCAGAGGACAACACAGATCAGGTGACAGTGCAGCCAGCTCACAGGCCAACCACAGGAGTCGCTGATGCGCAGTGGTGAGACGAGGATTAACGAGCCGACTAGATCCCTCCCCACCCAGGCATCTCAAGCTCTGACAATTATGCACCACCCCCTGGGAAACCTCTGGGAACTCTGTGGGAATCCCTGGGATCTCCTGACCACAGCCAGTGATGGCATAGCGCTGGATTCGAACCAGCGAGCTCCTTTATGGCTATAGGGCTCATCCTGAACAGAAAAAGAAAAAAAAAACATTTTCTCAACAAGCTTAGACCTAGACCAAATCAAAACTTTGAATCCCCCTGCTAATTGTAAATTCAAAACCCAGCAGTATTAATGGAAGTGGGTTCCCTCTGGGGTGGAAGGAATCTGACAAACCAAAAAAGATGCTAGCATCATCATTATCATCAGGACCAGGTTTTTAATTTGCAATTAGTGGGTGGGTCAAAGTTTTTATTTAGTCTAATTTACAAAACTTTCTATTTTTATATTTCAGAACACGATCAACTGGTAGAACTGAAACAAGGTGAGTTCATACACCTTTTATACATTTCAAACATATTTTATAAATCAAATTTCAAAAATGTTTATAACATTGAAGATTATATAAATCCATTGAAAGTAATAGTGAAAAAAAAACTGAAATGAAATTCAATATGAAAAATTAATAGTTTCTAAGTGTCATGACTTTTCTGTCTACTGTCATGACTTATTTAAGGTGGTACAGCTGGATTACAATTTTTGGTTTGTTTAATTGAACAATTCCTGTTTTGAAACTTCACGTTGTTGTTGTTTGATTATTTTTGTATATTTTTTTTACATTTGTATTCAAACATAAACTAAACATAAATCTAAAATTTGAATCCAGTCACTATTCCACCTTAAATAAGTCATGACAGTAGTCAAGTAAGTCATGACATTTTTCCAGCATGTAAACCAAGCCAGTGACATAGTTTCCATGTGTTTTCTAATTGTATATCAGCCAAGTGATACATTTGTGGTTGTTATGGTGTCCAATCATTACTCAGAAAATCAAATTCCAAATGTCTTTATAAAATCAAACTGCAATCACTCCTTTTCTAATAATAACCTATTCTCTTCCAATAATTGTATATTATTTTTCTGTGTTTCTTTTCTAGTTCATGATCAATTTCTAAAGAAATTTAGTCCCGGTAAGTACATCAAGATTTTTTATTTTAATCATATGCCTTGATTTATTACTGTACTACAAGAAAAAATAAAAACCTATTTAATATAGATTTCTTTTCCAGGTTAAATGAACAGAACACTACAAATAAAGTATAAAATATACATAGAATGTATTTCATGGTTTTGTGGATTAAGTGCTATATTTTAACATACTATAATACTGTACATAATTATATGATTCTGAAACTGCCTCTTGGTTTTTGTTCCAAATGAGTTCTAAATTAAGTAAACAGAATTCATTACAAAATTTGCTTAAATTAGATTTAAATTGTGTAGCTTCTAAAAGTTTTAGGTTCCTTATTATTTATTTCGTAGCAGACGCCTCCCTTATCCAGGGCGACTTACAATTATCACATTATTATTTTTTACATACAATTACCCATGTATACAGTTGTGTTTTTACTGGAGCAATCTAGGAGGTAAATTACCTGCCTGCTTGCTCAAGGGTTGAACTAGCTAGCTGTCTGTCTGTCAATCTAGGAGGTAAAGTACCTTGCTTGCTCAAGGGTTGAACTAGCTACCTGTCTGTCTATTAACCTAGGAGGTAAGGTACATGCCTGCTTGCTCAAGGGTACAGCAGCAGTGTGTGTGTGTGTGTGTGTGTGTGTGTGTGTGTGTGTGTGTGTGTGTGTGTGTGTGTCCCTACCTGGGATTGAACCCACACAAGACCCTCGTGTCAGGAGTCCAGAGCCCCCCCTCCCCCCATTACTCCACACTGCTGCCCTTGTATGTAACCTTAAAACCCCCAATTATTTTAAAAACAATTAAAAAGCTCAGAATAGGTTAATTGTTAGTTTAATTGAGAGTGTTGCTGGAACAAAAAACAGCGGGGATTAAACACTGATTTTAGACGTCTATCTCCCGTAGATTGAACTTGTCTTTATTATTCATTTCTTTGTCTGTTTCTTTGCAGGTGGTTTTTGCAACACTTGTTTCAGAGAGAAGATGGTTTTGCTTGGGTTCAGTCCTTTATTAATTGCTTCACTGATCGTCAACTTTGTGTCTTCAAGTAAGAACTGGATAGGGTGGAAATCCCTGTTATTATTATTGTGTTTATTTAGCAGACGCCTTTATCCAAGGCAACTTACAGAGACTAGGGTGTGTGAACTATGCATCAGCTGCAGAGTCACTTACAACTACGTCTCACCCGAAAGACGGAGCACAAGGAGGTGAAATGACTTGCTCAGGGTCACACAATGAGTCAGTGGCTGAGGTGGGATTTGAACCGGGGACCTCCTGGTTACAAGCCCTTGTCTTTAACCACTGGACCGCACAGCCTCCTTGTCTTGTACTAGCAGCACTGAGACAAGGTCTCAAAAACAATTGGATATTCCAAATTGGGAGAAAATGGGGGTAAAAAATAATTGCTGATTCCAAATTTAAAAAAATGGTATATTTGAATGGCAATTTTTGCCTCTGAAATTATTCCTTGACAGTGTCCAGTCACACAGGAATTGACCATTAATGTATGTGTTTATTTGTTCACAGGAAGCTTGATCAAAAATGTTTCCATGAAGAGTATTGTGTGTGTTTCAGTCATCAGCAACTACATGTGCTGTTGTGAACCCAGAATAGGTATACCTTCTTTATTGAAGTCAATCACTTGTATGCTTTTCAAAGGGGTAACTTTATAACTGCTAACAAAACTACATTTCCCCATCCGGCTCCTGCTCTTGTATATCTATGATGAGGAAATGCAGCTCTGAAGTTCTCCTGAAGGGTACATGTGAAGACATCTTGGAAACAGAGCACAGCTGACTGCAATTTAATAGTTTAAAAAAAGTGGTCAGGATGTCAATAAAAAAAAAA
Organism: Acipenser ruthenus; assembly: GCF_902713425.1. Lineage (NCBI taxonomy): Eukaryota > Metazoa > Chordata > Actinopteri > Acipenseriformes > Acipenseridae > Acipenser > Acipenser ruthenus. Next base: position 8,639,934 of record NC_081238.1, on the reverse strand, counting down.
AAATACACGCACCTTAAAGAGTTGTAGTACCAACATATGGGGGAACATGTAACACACACACACACACACACACACACACACACACACACACAACTTGAGTTATCCTTTAATTAGAAAGTTCTCTATTTTCTAGAATGTTACAAACTTGCACAGCTGCAGCAATCCATTGTCTAATGGAACAGGTTAATTCAATTTCCAAAAATCCTTGAGGAGTCCAATGTATTCATATTATTTTAGGAAACATAGAAAATACACTTAAAATAAAGATCATTACGGGGCTCCCGAGTGGCGCATCCAGTAAAGGCGCTCCACGTGAGTGCAGGATGCGCTCTATAGTCTGCAAGTCGCGAGTTCGAATCCAGGCTATTCCTTTGCCGATCGAGGACGGGAGCTCCCAGGGGGTGGCGCACAATTGGCCGAGCATCGCCCGGGGGGAGGGAGGATTAGGTCGGTCAGGGTGTCCTCGGCTCACCGCGCACCAGCGACCCCTGTAGTCTGGCCGTGCGCCTGCGGGCTTGCCTGTAAGCTGCCCGAGAGCTGCGTTGTCCTCCGACGCTGTAGCTCTTGGGTGGCTGCACGGTGAGTCCTCAGTGTGAAAAAAGCGGTCGGCTTGACGGCACACGCTTCGGAGGACAGCGTGTGTTCATCTTCACCCTCCCGAGTCAGCACAGGGGTGTTAGCGGTGAGCCGACAGTAATAAAATAATTGGCCATTCCAAATTGGGAGAAAATAATAAAAAAAAAAAATTGGCAACGACTAAATAATAATATAGAAAAAAAAATAATAAAGATTATTACTTTTATTCCAACTAGGTTAGTTCACAAAGCTCTGTTTCTTCTTCTAAAACCTGACAAACTAAAACAAATTGAGTTCATACACATTTTATACATTTCAAACATCTTTTATAAATAATGTTATAGCTCGCAATTAAAACAGTTTTCTAATAAAGAAAGCCACACTTCTTCTGTTCCAATAATGAATGTGTGTTTTTTCATTGTGTTTCTTTTGTAGATCATGCTGAAATTCTAAAGAAGTTAAGTAAGAATTATTTTTTTCATTTTCTTGTGTTTACTGTAAGTCCAGAAATATTTGTGGCCAAAATATTTGGCACAGAAGATTTATTTCGCTCAACAAATGTCGGCCATGACTTGCTGTTGCCCTGAATTTTGTATCGTGAGCCAACAACATTTGGTTTTATTTTTGACATACGCGAAAATTGCATAATAAAAGGCTTTCTGGATTTCCAGTATTTTCTAGGTACTAGTAGGAATTGTAAAATAAATATCTTAAATGTTCTCAGTGAAAGCCCTGATGAAGACTTCAAATGGAATTGCTTGTCACTGAATTCATTTAGTTTATGGCTGGGGGAGTCAATTTGGGATGTGTGTGCGTGTGTGTGCGCATGTGTGTTTATGCATGCGTGTGTTTGTGCATGCATGTGTCCGCGTGTGTGTGTGTGTGTTACTGTACATGTTCCCATATGTTGCTAAAACTGTTTACAAGGTGTGTGTATTGTTTTTATTTTATTTTTTTCTTGACATCCTAACACTTTTTTACACTATTAAATTGCAGTCTGCACAGTGCTCAAGACAGCTTCACATGCACCCTTCAGAAAAACTTCAGAACTACATTTCCTACCACCCCCATGCATCGTACATACATGAGCAGGAGGATGATGGGAAATGTTCTTCTGAAGGGTACATGTGAAGCCATTTTGGAAACACACCACATGCACAAAAAATAAAAAAAATGTGTTCCCCTTTTAAACGACCTGTTTTTTGGCTGTGTTCTTATTGCAGCATCTTCTAGTCTGCGTATGATACTGCAGCTGCAGTTCTGCATGCTGTTTTCAACCCGGCTCCAGCCTGGAATGGACCTGGTGGTGCAAAATCAGCAACATATTGGCAGTAGTAATAACACATGACTCGGATATCTTTGCTTAATTGCCACATCTTATTAAAAAAAAATACCTTAAAGAATAAGTCATTTTGTATGATTTGGTAGGGGCTGTGTTTTTTCAGTTAGTCAATTGTTATCAAGTAACATGATGATGTACAAAGAAGAGGAAGAAATACTGTACGTGACAGAATGAATTCAATGTTACCACTATTTTGTTACTATGGAGAGTAATACTAACAAACTTGTTAGAGAAATGAACTGCTCACAGGTGATTAAACACCAGTATATAACTTCAAAAGAAGATGTGTCAATTAAGGGAAGATATCAAACTTGTTCGCTTGTTATAACTGCCAGTGTGTTGCTTTTTCTTCTTCTTCTTCTTCTTCTTCTTCTTCTTCCACCAGGTCAGCTCCAGGCTGGAGCTGTGCTGAAAACCACATGCAGAAGTACAATTAGAATGTCAGTTTCCCCTTCTATACTCTCACAACTTGTAACATGTCATTTTCTTTCTTTAGATGTAGTGGGATATGTTACAAATGGAGGTAAATACAGTAAATCTCTTTGAATGCATTTTTATTATTGAGAATATGCTGATTTTGAGTTGCGAATCCATCCCTGTTTTTGTCTCTTTCAGTATGGCAACAGATTTGTAAAGCCAAAAGTAAGTTTAAATGTACTGCTTCCATGTTTACTGCATTCTTATGATTATAGAATCTATTAGTATATTGTGCAACGCCATTAAGGTTGATATAATTCATATATGCACATTATATAGAGCAGGGTATCCCATTCCTGGTTCTGGGGGATCCTTGCCTGCCCTGCTGGTTTTTGTTCCAACTGAGCTCTCAATTACTTAACTGAACCCTCAATTGAACTAATACTTTGCTTAATTTTACTTTAAATTGTGTAGCTTATAAAAAAGTTGGAGATTTTAAGTTCCTAATATTTCATATTTAACTTGAAATCTCCATCTGTTTTTAAATAATTTAAGAGTTCAGATTGAGGTAAATTATTAGTTAAATGAGGTAACTGAGAGCTCAGTTGGAACAAAAACCAGCAGAGCAGGCAGGGGTCCCCCAGGACCAGGATTGGGAAACCTGCATTTCAATCTGGTTGCTTCAGTCTAATTATTGCCCAATTCAGCTTGTGTGTGCTTGCGTGTGTGTGTGTGTCAGTGTGTATGTCAGTGTGTGTGTCAGTGTGTGTGTGTGTGTGTGTGTGTGTGTGTGTGTGTGTTTTCATAGGTTGCTACAACTGTTTAAATAAGGTGTGCATGTTTTTATTATTATTTTGTAAATCTTGACCACATTTTTACACTATTAAATTACATTCTACAGTGCTACTGTTTCCAAGATGGCTTCAAATGTACTCTTCAGAAGAATTTTAGAACTACACTTCCCATCATCACTCCCATCATAGATACATGAGCAGGAGGATGATAGGAAATGTTCTTCTGATGGGTACATTTTGAAGCCATCTTGGAAACAGAGCACTGTGTAGACTGCAATTTAATAGTGTTAAAAAGTGGTCAGGATGTCAAAAAAAACTATGCACACCTTATTTAAACAGTTGTAGCAACATATGGGAACATGTAACACACACACACACCCTGAGTTCCCCTTTAATGCTTAACTATTGAGTAGTATATAGATAAATATAGAGTAGTAAGTAGTTGTTTTAATTCATTCCAAAAGCTAAACAGTTCCCTATGGTTTAATTTTCTATCCTAAGAAATATATTCGGGGTTGAGAACCACTGACTTTAAACATACTACTGAAGCCTCTTAATGAGGTAATTGACTCGATTACTGGGCTTAATTAGTCAGAATTACCATTTGTTCCAGGTATTTAGCAAGTGATGATTTAACGATACCTACAAGAACTGCAGGATTGAGGCTCTCCTGGACCAGGGTCGGCCATTTCTGGTTCTACTTGATAAAAGAAGGCTTCTTATTTGTTCCTTCTCATCAGCTGAAGTGACCCTGAATCCTGACACAGCCGGCCCAGGACTTGCAGTCAATGTAGATGACTCACTGGTGAAATTCACAGGGGAGAGAGAAGCAGAGTGGCCCAGTGTGCTGGGCAGGGAGGTGTTCACCTCAGGGAGACACTACTGGGAGGTGGAGGTGGGAGAGAAGGGCTACTGGGCTGTGGGAGTCTCCACACACCCTGGAGAGAAGATCATACCTGAGAAACCAGAGGAGGGCTACTGGCTTGTGAGACTGTCAGCTAGAGGGAGGAAGTATGAAGCAGTGGGCAAGAGCCTGGTCACTCACCCTCCTCCATCCCAACAAGAGAGCCAGTCCCCTCTCCCTCTCACACTGGAACACAAGCTCTATAAAGTGGGGATGTATCTGAACTATTGGAAAGGGGAATTGTCATTTTACAACATCTATGATGCTGACAATAGATATGCAATGCATACTTTTAAATACAACTTCCCTGAGGTGGTTTACCCCGTCTTAAGCCCAGGCTGTCACGATAAAGCACCTTTGAAAATCACCAGGTTTGATTCAACATGAAACTCTCCATTCAGAATTACAATTTAGCATTGCTATATCTACAACATTGCTTTATCTACAGCATCACAATAGAGCATTGCTATATGTACAGCATCATAATACTGCATTGCTATATCTACAACATTGCTTTATCTACAGCATCACAATACAGCATTGCTATATGTACAGCATCATAATACTGCATTGCTATATGTACAGCATCATAATACTGCATTGCTATATCTACAACATTGCTTTATCTACAGCATCACAATACAGCATTGCTATATGTACAGCATCATAATACTGCATTGCTATATGTACAGCATCATAATACTGCATTGCTATATGTACAGCATCATAATACTGCATTGCTATATGTACAGCATCATAATACTGCATTGCTATATGTACAGCATCATAATACTGCATTGCTATATCTACAACATTGCTTTATCTACAGCATCACAATACAGCATTGCTATATGTACAGCATCATAATACTGCATTGCTATATGTACAGCATCATAATACTGCATTGCTATATCTACAACATTGCTTTATCTACAGCATCACAATACAGCATTGCTATATGTACAGCATCATAATACTGCATTGCTATATGTACAGCATCATAATACTGCATTGCTATATGTACAGCATCATAATACTGCATTGCTATATGTACAGCATCATAATACTGCATTGCTATATGTACAGCATCATAATACTGCATTGCTATATGTACAGCATCATAATACTGCATTGCTATATGTACAGCATCATAATACTGCATTGCTATATCTACAACATTGCTTTATCTACAGCATCACAATACAGCATTGTTATATGTACAGCATCATAATACTGCATTGCTATATGTACAGCATCATAATACTGCATTGCTATATGTACAGCATCATAATACTGCATTGCTATATGTACAGCATCATAATACTGCATTGCTATATGTACAGCATCATAATACTGCATTGCTATATGTACAGCATCATAATACTGCATTGCTATATCTACAACATTGCTTTATCTACAGCATCACAATACAGCATTGCTATATGTACAGCATCATAATACTGCATTGCTATATGTACAGCATCATAATACTGCATTGCTATATCTACAACATTGCTTTATCTACAGCATCACAATACAGCATTGCTATATGTACAGCATCATAATACTGCATTGCTATATGTACAGCATCATAATACTGCATTGCTATATGTACAGCATCATAATACTGCATTGCTATATGTACAGCATCATAATACTGCATTGCTATATGTACAGCATCATAATACTGCATTGCTATATGTACAGCATCACAATACAGCATTGCTATATGTACAGCATCACAATACAGCATTGCTATATGTACAGCATCATAATACTGCATTGCTATATGTACAGCATCATAATACTGCATTGCTATATGTACAGCATCATAATACTGCATTGCTATATGTACAGCATCATAATACTGCATTGCTATATCTACAACATTGCTTTATCTACAGCATCATAATACTGCATTGCTATATGTACAGCATCATAATACTGCATTGCTATATGTACAGCATCATAATACTGCATTGCTATATCTACAACATTGCTTTATCTACAGCATCATAATACTGCATTGCTATATGTACAGCATCATAATACTGCATTGCTATATGTACAGCATCATAATACTGCATTGCTATATCTACAACATTGCTTTATCTACAGCATCATAATACTGCATTGCTATATGTACAGCATCATAATACTGCATTGCTATATGTACAGCATCATAATACTGCATTGCTATATGTACAGCATCATAATACTGCATTGCTATATGTACAGCATCATAATACTGCATTGCTATATGTACAGCATCATAATACTGCATTGCTATATGTACAGCATCATAATACTGCATTGCTATATGTACAGCATCATAATACTGCATTGCTATATGTACAGCATCATAATACTGCATTGCTATATGTACAGCATCATAATACTGCATTGCTATATGTACAGCATCATAATACTGCATTGCTATATGTACAGCATCACAATACAGCATTGCTATATCTACAACATTGCTTTATCTACACGTTAAGTTTGAAAAGCTGACGCCTCGCTAAGTGGTAGGCGTTTCAGGCAGTTGGATATAAACAAGTGCAGAGGCTGATACATGATTTTTTCCAGTGTTTCTTTCTTTTTTTGACAACACGTACAGTATGTGATAAGTTAACCCTATATTATTCGTGTGTGTGTGTGTGTATATAATTTGTAAAGCTTATGAGGCAATTTTGTAGTTACAATTATGAACTCTGGGTAATGTATCCTTGTCATTTTCAAAAGCGCTCTGTGCATGCATCATTCAATTAGAGCTAACATCTGTCTGTACCTCGAGGACTATATAAAGAAGGATAGGACAGTGATGTCACAAGTGGGCGGAGTTAGTAAACAATGGCGCCATTTCTGGAGCCCGTAAGAGCGCGTTAGTTACTCGCAATGCTTTTAACCTGTACGCATTGCGTGCCCTGGCTAAATGATTCTTGACATATTGCAGGTTTAAAACTGAACCAGTAGACAGACAGTCACTTTATATCAACAATATGTTTCATTGTTAATAAAAATAATAGTGGGATATATCATCCTGGCGCTGCAGCACAGCATCGCCAACCAACTGCAGTGCATACAGAACTGAGTGGGATCCCCAAAAGACACCTGTGACACAGTACTGAACTGCATCATGGGAGTGACTGTCCTATTCTATATATAAAGCAGCACAGCAAGTGTGCAGACACGAAGAAGAAAAACGTATGGTTTCAATACTGTATTTTAGAATTGAATTATTATTTGTACAAGTACTGTTTAAATACTCTATATGCAAATGCATGTAATACAAACACACATTAATAATATATATGCAGTATATGAATAAAAATTGAGGTCACTTCTACGTTGGGTAAATTAACGACCCTGTTGTATGAAATATTTTTTTGCATGTATTTTCATTCTGTGGTAAGAAATAAATAAATAAATGAAAACACTATTTGAAAGGCTCTCACAAGCGCGCGTGTTTCTGTGAAGTCTAAAGCACTGTTCACACGGGACTTAATCACCAGATTGCCAGCGGTTCTGGAATTGTTCTTCATGTCATCAGTGAAATGTAGTCCCATGTAAATTGTCCACTTCGTTTTACCCCAGATGTTTTTCCAGCGGTCCTCCACTTGTTTTACGGGGCATCGGGACCTCCTGTATATAAAATTTCAAACTCGTGCACTGTCGTGTGTATTTTTAGTCCTGTGCGAATCGACCCTGTCAGTTCTGTTCTGTCGAATTATTAATAAGAGCATTCCCAGATTATTCACCTCAACGCTTTAGAGGAGACTGAAAATAGTAGAGTATGACAAGTCAAATGATCATCTAGGAGATATCTTCAAATGATTTCAGATATCTTGAAATATACTTTTAAATAAGATGTCTGTAATGTCTCAATGATTTTTAGATATCTAATTTATTTCAAGATATCTAAATAAATTATAGATATCTTTAAAACTATCTTATTTAGATATCTCAAAATGATTTACAGATATATATATATATATATATATATATATATATATATTATTAGATATCTAACTGAATTATATATATATATATATATATATATATATATATATATATATATATATATATAATTCAGTTAGATATCTAATTTAGTTAAATATATCTGTAATTCAGTTAGATATATCTAATTCAGTTCAAGATATCTTGAAATGCATTTAGCTATCTCTAACTGATAATTTGGATTGCCATAGTAATAAAAATGAATGTTTTCAGATGTATCTAACTGCACTGCTAAGTTAGTGCAGTTTTATTTATTTATGTATTCATTTTTAATGTGAATTTTGTGCACGTGGTCTGTCCATGTGATCTGTGATATGTTAATTAAAGAAATATAATACACATGCATAACTAGAATTAGAGGAGCAGATATGCTCAATATTATGGTGACTCATGCACTTTATCCTAAAAGCATGATATTGTGGATATTTCCAGTATTAGATGATCCAACACACAATGTTTGATGTAGATGAAATTGAGCAGTGCAATTCCCATGACTGCCAATCAGTACAGGGGCAAAGAGAATGATACGATGGGGTGCACTGATCATGAAGCTCAAAGCATGAGGGCCATCCACAAACTAAGAAGTCACATGACCACAATGGGGGCCATCTTGGATCTCTGGTCAAGTGAAGCATACAGATTAATTTTGCACTGAAAAATGGAGCCATACGAAATGGTTTGATACATTACCAGTTATTATGTTCTTACAGTGGATTTACTACACCACAAAATCCCCTCACAGGGATGTTTAAATATACAATACTAGATTTGTGAGCAAGTGTGGCAGACTGAAGGGAATTTGCACCATCCATAGATTCAGCTTCAGAGGGGTTTCTCTGAAAGGCTTTTAGATTCAACTCCGTTTCTGTATATTTTCTCTCCAACTCTTGGATTTAAAATAAAAATAAAAAAGCACATCCTGAATATTGACTATTTCACCTAGAAATAAGAAATCCTACAATTATAATTTTAGTAAAGCGTAAAGTTACACAGCGTCAGCTCATGACCTTTATATAGGCGAGGCACACAGTAACGGAAGGCTGCAGACAGGTTTAAGTTACAGAAAAGCAGTATTATCCATAGCAGAAATGCCAGTCAAACATGTAAACACTGATATTTGTATATTGCAACAATCTGAGCCCTTCACTATACATGTGTTAATACTGTATGTACAGAACACTGGTCTGCCTAACTGCACTTAAACTGGCTCTGCTAAACTGCAAATTAGAGTCATGAATAAAACTAAGTAGTCAGCATGGTGAACTGCTCATCAATCTTTGCTCCAGCTTTGTCTCAGCATCACACTTTTACTGAGCTCCCAAACACAGCCTTAAAGGATATCTATCCCAGGCAATGCGAAAGAGCAAAAGAAATGTCTTCACAATGGACACTGACTAGGGATGTGCTTTTAGTACATTTCTACGAATGTTTAAATGCTATGCAGTATCAGCATTTAAACCATATCCACACACACACTCTTTATAATATCATTCTGATGTATATCCACAGCCCTGGTTTGCATTTCCCAAGCAAAGAAACCCTAAATAAGCAAATACCGGTTTAACATCGCAAAGGACTTAAACTAGTAAGCTATGTTTATATATAACTGTGACAAGCTGGCTCCAGTGGTTACGTCAGACCAGAAAGGAGTACACAGACAGACGGTGGTGATCAAACTGAGTCGCGGCAGCACTCAGTGTTTTAATAAACAAATAAATAAAAGGTTGAACAAAACAGAACACGGCACTTTAAGCCAAAATAAATAGACGAACAAAACGATAAAACAGACAAACAAACACGGTGAGTCAAAGAAACTTTACTTTTCTTTCCTTTTTCTCCTTCCTCACTCCCGTTCTCCACTCACCGAACACACAACCCCGAGTGAGTTAAACGTGCATCTATTTATACAATTGTGCTGGGATTCAATTACCAATTAATTATTCACTTGGATCCCAGCACGTGAACTAATCTGTGTACTCCCGTGCTCACATATTAACTACTTTAAATGCAATCCCCGTGCCTAAATACAATTAAACATTTTAAATACTCATGCTTATTACCCACATTATATCCTGTGTACCAACTACAATACACCAACATTAACACACACAACATACAACATATAACACAAAAATACACACAGGAGCGGGGCACATTGCCACAATAACAGACCATTATTTTTTAGCCGATTTGAAAAAGAAAAAAAATCATCATTCCAGATGTTCCACAATGTTCCTTTGTTTACAGATACCATTTTTCAAAAAGAAAAATAGAACCAACATCAGGAAAAACACCAGTCATTAAATCTTTATCATGTGGGCTGGATACCACGCCACACCGATCACAGCATGAACAGAGTGCGCCACCGAAGCGCCAGATCAACCAAGGATCAAACCCACCCCACTGTCCATCATTCTGTTGAGCCAATTACAAAAACTACTTGGAGGAAATTGCCAAACCCCTTCCTTTTCATAATATCCACCCTTACTGTGGCACTAGAGCAGTCGGATACGCAACCGACTGCTGTATATGATGAGAAATTACTGAAATTAATTTATTAAAAATATGCGTTTGGTGAAATTTGTCACGTGGACGGTTATACATCTAGCACATAATTTAACATTTAACCACGTCTTTAGAGTTTATACATTTAAAATTCCCATCCCTAACTTGGACCTAGTATGAACTTTATGTGGCATTAAAATGTGCACCTACTCCCAATTCTCTTCATTCTCCATTAGCTGTTCAAGCATTGCGTTGCCCATCGCTCAACGGATTTCTATCTCCTGCTTCAAGTTTTTCCGCCTTTCTTCAACCAGTTTTTCTTTGAGGCTCTCAATGATGTTCAGAAGTTCCTTAATAAAAATGAAGAGAACATTAACTGTAGCATTACATTTTGGGCAAGTTCTGTTTATCCCAGTATTTAATACATAATAGGCTGATCTGATTTCACATGTATTTAGTATTTCTCTTTGGGATTTCAAATATTCTTATCCTACAGGTTAAACAAGGCACTTTTTAGATATCATATGATATGTCACAAGGTCCACAGCGACAGCAGTCTGTCATGGAGCCAAATGACCGTTTAAGCTCTTGTATAATAGATATAGCTACAGGGTGTATATAGTGTACTTGACAGTCTGGCTATTGTACACTTCATGTAGCACAGAAGTTATTGCTTAAGTATTACTATGTGCCTTTGATAACTAACAAATAAAAAAAAACACACACACACATACACACTATGAGACCAATACCTCCTGAGGCAGGATGGACATATCTGCTTCACTGTCCTCTTCATCAAGCAATTCTTCCTTCAACAATAAACTATCCATTGCCTCCTCTTCAACAATTGCATGTCTCAACAGCATTTTACCATCCTTACCCACTAGTCTGGGAGCTATACTTGCCAACTGCTTGTGCTGAATTACTTGTACCACCTGAAACACACAGCTTAAAAACAGACCAGCTGTTAATTACTGATATTCTAATTATGCATGTTAACTCTACAGGTGAAGACCAGCCAGGTAGTTCTACCACTGCCTCATGTCCAGGACCAGCTGTGCCACCCAGGTCCATGCGAGACAACTTGGTTGACGAGCGGGTCCCGGTGACTGACGATCAACAACATGTGGGGCAGCGGGAGGAAGAGGAGGAAGGCGATAGCCAGGGGGGGTCAAGCTCAACTGCCTGTTCCTCCTCCTCCCGAACTACCAGCTGATGAAGCTGTTCAGCAACCTCGTAAGTATCCTAATCATGATGTTCGGAAAGTGAAATATTGTATTGTGCACAATTGAATAGCTTTACCTGTAGCGTAGCCATAGGTTAAAACAGTTTGTGTGATAGAGTATGTATGTACTTTCCATTTGTAGTTATTTTACTGTTTTGTACACTGCTTTGTGTAGCCTATGTGAAATGCACTTTCTAAATGTTATTAATAAAGTTAATGTCTAAATTATCTTATTTTAAAGTGTGTAGATGGTATTAAACAAACGGTCAATTCTGGAGGCAATTTAAGTTTTATATTTTTGTTTCAGGGGCTGCTCAAGCCACTCGACCTCAAAGGGGGCGCTTGACAGAGAGACAATTCAGGCAGCATCTGATCCAGGAGCTTCGTCTGATGTGCCTGGAGTACAGAAGGATGTACTGTCTGATTGCACGCACCGCTGGCAGGCAGGATCGGCAATACAGCCACCTCTTGGAACGGCTGGACCACGCTGATCAACAGCACCAAGAGGTGGTTGCGTTGCACGCCGAATTTCTGAGCACAATAACAAGAGAACTGCAGGTGCCTCTGTCACAGGGAAGACACCAAAATATCTAATGTTCGGGATACTGGGGTAGCAACACCTAGCAAAGGCAGACACAACGCCAGACGATACTTAGAGCTGATTTTATTGATTAAATTCTAAAAACCTTTAAATATACTATATAACATTATACAAATATATAAAATGGCCAGGAGCCTAAGTTGACAATAATAACATTAACAGCAATAATAGTTCAATCAAATAACAGTATAGCAATATCTAAGTCACAATAGCAGCTAGAATGAATAACAAGGGCTATTAACAAGGAGAGTCAACAAGATGCAAAACAGGAGTGACAGCTATCTATTTGAAAGTCATAATCGTGGCAAATAGCAATCCCAACGTGCTCTTCACTCGTCCCAACAGCAGTCCAGCCTCGTACAGGTTACAGCAGTTCCAATAGATCACCGGTGACGTCACACAATAGTGTTCTATAAACAAACACATACAAAACTCGGCAAAGAAACCCAAGTCATAAAGAACAGAACATTAACAAACAATCATTTTCCAAACAAAAGAAATCTTTGCGAGGGGGAGGTATCTCACCTCTTCCCCTCTAAAATTATCATAATACAGATAAGAGCAGCTATGAAAGTACAATAAAATCAATTCAAATAAGAGCAAATAAAGCACACAGTAAATTATAAGAACGAATTCAACTAAAAGCAGAACGCAGCTCTCGCTATTCCTTATCCAATGCTGCCATCGTGTGGCCATTTAGTAGAAATGTTCGTTCTAATAAAACTTTTTTTTTTTTTTTTATCTGAACACAGCTCCGTGACAAGCGGTTGCTGGTGCCCTCTGCTGTTTACAAGAGGTAACATCCAAGTAAGAGCAAAATAAAGCACACAGTAAATTAAAAGAGAGTATTCGACTAAGAGCAGCTAAACCTGATAGTAACTATTTGCTGATATGAGTCCAGTAAGAACACGCAGTAAGCATGATAAATGCATGAGAATGATTTCAAATGAGAGCAATTACAGAAAACGTTATTATTTATACACACAGTACTCTCCTGGCTATCCTGTAAATATTATCTATAACAAAAACACTGTCAATGTAGAAAAATAAGTTAGAAAAATGCATCAGCCGTTTAAAGGGGTGATATCAAACACAAAAGCCCAAATTAGGAGAAGCAATTAGGCCAATCTTGTCAAGCATCAAGCAAATAGGCACACTTGGAAAGGTGCTGGGGCTCAAGATTCACACAATTCTTGCTTCTAACTTGGCACCTTTTTTTGATCGCTTCGCTCCACTTTATCGCTCCACTTGAAATGCACAGTGGCACAGCGGGATAAGGTCGTGTGCTCTTCAAGAATGTCATGTTGCAAGTTCAAACCACTTGAAATGCTCTTTGTATGACTTGAAGTAACTGAGACACACTCACACACTGAGACACACTCACATACACTGAGACTGTGTGTGTTGTAGTGTGTGTGTTTCTCATTTGAATGCTGGAAAAAAACATTATTCTCCTTGATATAGTGGTCTTATGAACTTAGGCTAAGGCATTTGTAAAGCATTAGATCTCTTCATAAAAGGACATATACATTTTGTTTGCATTTCTTGACCATGGTTTGACTTCAATAAGTGCATCATTTGCATGCACCATTTTCCAGTAGCACCCACAGCAAGAACAGACACATAGTGTCCTTAAGTAACATCCTGTCCTTGGTGTATGATGATGGAATCTAATTGGTAATTCCTGTTGTCCACAGTAATTGTGCTCTTTTGCACAGCATTAAACTTAGCATTGTGTCACTTTGATAAAGCAGCAATGTGTCCCCACAATGTGATTGAACCCAGTCAAGAACAAAGTGCTCTAACCGCTACTCCACAGATGCTGCAAGCGACGGATCACTAGTGTCTCGTTGTATAAGGCCACGGAAAATTCACGATTTCACGTATTTGACTGCCTACCGTGAAAAATGTAAATATTGGTGATTTCTGGCTGAGGTATGAAATCAGATTCAGAAACATGGCAAGAATTGCACACTGTTTTTTGTCAATTCCACCAAACTCTGTGGATGCAGCACGAGCAGTTTCTGCTTATGGACAGGTTTTTACACAACAAAGACAAACCACGAGTGTTGAAACTGCAACTAGATGCACAATTATTATTATTATTTATTTTAGTACAGCACCAGTGTCCCCCACCTGGGATTGTTGAACCCATAACCCTCCAGTCAAGAGCCCTAACCACTACTCCACACTGCTGCCCATGCTAGCCTTCAACAAAGAACTAGTTTTCTGTTCACGGGCCAGATAATTTGTGTGTGAGTGTGTGTGTGTGTGCGTGTGTGTGCGCGTGTGAGTGTGGGTGTGTGTGTGTGTGTGCGTTTGTGCACGTGTGTGTGTGTGTGTGTGTGCGTGCATGTGTGTGTGTGCGTGTGTGTGCATGTGCGTGTGAGTGTGAGTGCGCATGTGAGTGTGTGTGTGTATGTGTGTGTGCGTGTGTGCGTGTGCGAGTGTGAGTGTGTGTGTGTGCGCGTGAATGTGTGTGCATGTGTGTGTGTGTGTGCGTGTGTGCACGTGTGTGTGTGTGTGAGAGAGCATGCTTGCGTGCATGTCATAATTTAGTGTGTGTAAAGAAAAACAGTTTTGTCACTTGCACTAAACCCTGTTTTTAACATTTTGTTTTTCAAAGTCAGCATAACACTATACCACACAGTCCGTTTAATTACTGTATGAACATAGCATACAAGTTTTAAAAGTTTACAAAACTCGACAATGTTGCCGAATTTGTCATTCAAACTTGTTTAGTTTTAATCAGTTTTGTCTGCTTGTTACTTTTTTCAGCGAACACATTTAAATGACCCTTGTTTGTTACATTTTAAAAGATTTTCTTTGAGGCGCTATTATATATATATATATATATATATATATATATATATATATATATATATATATATATATATATATATATATTCTTTTTTTTTACATGAAACTTGTACTTTTTATATAGGTATATAAATGTCAATTGCTGTTGATAAACGCATCAGCGAAATCAATTCATATGACATGTAGTTTTCTAGCTTGCTATTTATTAATATATTTATACATTTATAATATAAGCATGTATTCATTTCTACATTTATTTATTTAAAAATATGTATTTCTAAATGTATTTATTCCTCTTTGCATTTGTTTAAATCATTTATTTATTTCTACCAAATAAATTATTCCTTTATTTATTTTTCATTAAACGAGGAGCTACAATTTATCAGAGATCAGAGATTTAGACAAGGAAGCTACATGCCACTCTTGTGTGCAATTCCATTCTGCAGCCAGAATTTTGTCTCGGTCCCGCTCAAGAGATCACATCACTCCTGTCTTGGAGGCCTTGCACTGTCTGGCTGTCAGGTTCAGAATTGATTTTAAAATTTTAATGCTGACATATAAGGCTCTTCATGGGCTAGCTCCGACTTATCTGTCAGATCTTTCATCATTTTACACTCCCACTCGCATCTTCCGCTCTGCTGATCTCAAACTGCTGTGTGTCCCGCCTGCTCGCCTGCGCTCTATGGGCGACAGGGTCTTCTGTTGTTATGCCCCCAAATTTTGGAACTCAGTTCCACTAGAGATCAGGGACTCAGCTTCTCTGAGTGTTTTTAAAGCTAATTTAAAGACTTACTTTTTTAGAAAGGCGTGTTTATGATTTTTATGATTGTTTTATTTCCTTGTGCTTTTTTATGTATTATCTTTTTATTTTATTTCTGTACTATTAATTGTGAAGCGCTCTGAGATGATTGCTTTTAAGGGCGCTATACAAAATAAAGCTGCTGCTTCTTCTTCTTCTTCTTCTTCTTCTTCTTCTTCTTCTTCTTCTTCTTCTTCTTCTTCTTCTTCTTCTATGGTATCTACCAAACAAACAGGAAACTAAAAATTTTCAAACAGGAAATCGAACATTTCTAGAATCGAGCAGCACCTTCAGGTTTTCAGCGAAAGCTGGTCAGGCTTGGATGCAAGCTTAAAAACCAACACATTTCAACAACTGCACAACGGCGCAGCGGGCTAAAGTTGCATGCTCTTCAAGAACGTCATGCTGCAAGTTGAAGCCATGGTATTATTTTTTTTCTCCCTGTGATATGTGCTGTTTTAAAACATAAGTAATTTGTTTAATATAAATGGTGTGGATATCAAACTGCTTGCATACTCTGGTTTGTTTTGACGTTGACCAACATGTGGAATCACATGATTGGTAGATGTCCAGTTATTTAGTCGCTACTCACCCTTAAAGTAGATGGAAGAGGAAGAAGAAGAAGAAGAAGAAGAAGAAGAAGAAGAAGAAGAAGAAGAAGAAGAAGAAGAATTTTACCTTAGGTTGACGACTTATATCTCATTGTGTATAAGAGGTATGTACGTTTTTTTTCACATTTGAGGTAAGAAAGTTTCAGACTTTTGATACTGGTACAGATGGTAATTCTAAGTGATTTAGTTTTGCCGCTGCAACATGGTAAAAACAGCTAAACTATTTGAGCTGTATAGAGACTCTCGGTAGTTTCAAACAAGTTTTTCTAACTTGTAGGTGGAACTACCGTTCCTCTCAATGTGTGGATAAAAATGCATGGGGTCTTCAAAAATCTGCAAAAAAATACATTGGAAAAAGAAGAAGAAGAAGAAGAAGAAGAAGAAGAAGAAGAAGAAGAAGAAGAAGAAGAAGAAGAAGATGATTTTTTGATGACTTGGACGACTTATTTCTCTTACTGTATGACAGATATTTACTTTTTTCCAATAGGACGTCATCGAGGGAAGGACAAGGCAGTAATTTACTGGTTAACATTGCAATCGTGTTTATTTAAAAAAAAAAGTGTGAAGTAGTGGTGGGGGCTGTGGACTCTTGATCGGAGGGTCATGGGTTCGATCCAAGGTGGGGGACACTGCTGTTGTACAAGATAGTTTACCTAGATTGCTCCAGTATAAATGGGTAATTGTATGTAAACATAATGTGATACAATTGTAAGTAGCCCTGGATAAGGGCGCCTGTTAATAAATAAGAAAGGGCCAATACTGAGTTTGCGAGCATATCAAAATACAATAAAGGGTTACAACAGTTTAGCACTTTCCATTAAATGTAATGTTCTTTGACAGTAGCCTCCATCTGGAAAACCAGAAATCTATTCAAAGTTGTGGGGGGCTTTGGCATGGATACCCCAGCTGTAGAGGATGAAGAGGGTTTTAAGAACAACAATGTAAGAACATGACTTAAAAATTTTTATAACAGAATTTAGTTTTAAAAGAGGATAGGATATCGTACATCGTCTGTAAAATCTTAAATACTGTGATATAATTTTTGGGGCATATCGGCCACCTCTAATTCAACCTATAATTTTGAGAGACTCCCTGTTACAAAGGTTTGGATACCCTTGTTATTTTGCAAAGATTTTTAAAATAAAAAATACAAGATTGCAATGTTACCCGGTGAATTACTGTCTTGTCCTTCCGTCAATGACATCGTATACTCCTTCACAGGAAGTGTAGTCCACTCAAGAGCAGAACTGTATTTATTTATGTGAAAAATATTGAGCGCAGAGATGTGTCAATACCTGCGATGGTTTGCTGGCATTTGGGTCTATTTATTTTATACAAGTTGTCACAGCTACCGTACGTTAAACAAGAAATGTAGTGACAGAATTTGGAATGCTTTTCAGTGGGCTTGCCACACCAACTCAGGTAATAGAGGCCACTGTATAATTCAACATGTATTTGACTATTGCTGGTAGTAGTTTAATATAGAACCAATACCACAATTTTTACCATCTTAGAACTTGAAAGGTACAGAAAGTGCCAACATCCAACTGTGCTTAAGTATACATCAATATGCATACTGAAATGTGTGAACAATTTGAGATTTACTCTGAATTGTTGTAATTGTGATGCAATCTGGAGTGCCCTTTCTTGAACTTCTCCTCTTGTGAGGAATGAGAAATTTGCATATAAGGTAGATTGCGCAGGCAATTGCAATACAGCACTCCCTGTTCCTTGGTATTCACCTTGGTCTCCAGTTTGTTTAATTTGCAATAGTTATGGACCTGGATAAGGGTCTCTTTCAAGATAATACAACAATAAAAAACAGCAAGGCTATATTCATTCACTGTTATTGCCCGTTGGTCGAAGTCCACACTTTGGAGGTGATATGGGGTGTACCATAATAACATAAAACAGATTTATTTTTTGTTTTTTTGCATGAAAATCATAGACTCAGGTCTCAAGCGGATAAATATAATTTATATATATACAGACGTGCTCAAATTTGTTAGTACCCCTCCACAAAAAACGAAGAATGCACAATTTTCTCTGAAATAACTTGAAACTGACAAAAGTAATTGGCATCCACCATTGTTTATTCCATATTTAATAGAAATCAGACTTTGCTTTTGATTTTTCATTCAACATAATATTGTAAATAATAAAACAAATGAAAATGGCATGGACAAAAATGATGGGACCGCTAACCTAATATTTTGTTGCACAACCTTTAGAGGCAATCACTGCAATCAAACGTTTTCTGTAGCTCTCAATGAGACTTCTGCACCTGTTAACAGGTAGTTTGGCCCTCTCTTCCTGAGCAAACTGCTCCAGCTGTCTCAGGTTTGATGGGTGCCTTCTCCAGACTGCAAGTTTCAGCTCTTTCCATAGATGTTCGATAGGATTCAGATCAGGACTCATAGAAGGCCACTTCAGAATAGTCCAATGTTTTGTTCTTATCCATTCTTGGGTGCTTTAGCTGTGTGTTTTGGGTCATTATCCTGTTGGAGGACCCATGACCTGCGACTGAGACAGAGCTTTCTGACACTGGGCAGTACGTTTCGCTCCAGAATGCCTTGATAGTCTTGAGATTTCATTGTGCCCTGCACATATTCAAGGCACCCTGTGCCAGGCGCAGCAAAGCAGCCCCAAAACATAACCGAGCCTGCTCCATGTTTCACTGTAGGTATGGTGCTCTTTTCTTTGAAAGCTTCATGTTTTCGTCTGTGAACATAGAGCTGATGTGACTTGCCAAAAAGCTCCAGTTTTGACTCATCTGTCCAAAGGACATTCTCCCAGAAGGATTGTGGCTTGTCAATATGCATTTTAGCAAATTCCAGTCTGGCTTTTTTATGTTTTTCTTTCAGAAGTGGAGTCCTCCTGGGTCTTCTTCCATGGAGCCCACTTTCGCTCAAAAAGCGACGGATGGTGCGATCAGAAACTGACGTACCTTCACCTTGGAGTTCAGCTTGTATCTCTTTGGCAGTTATCCTTTTTCTACCATTCGTACTATCCTTCTGTTCAATCTGGTGTCGATTTTCCTCTTGTGGCCGCGCCCAGGGAGGTTGGCTACAGTTCCATGGAGCTTAAACCTCTTAATAATATTTGCAACTGTTGTCACAGGAACATCAAGCTGCTTGGAGATGGTCTTGTAGCCTTTACCTTTACCATGCTTGTCTATTATTTTCTTTCTGATCTCCTCAGACAACTCTCTCCTTTGCTTTCTCTGGTCCATGTTCAGTGTGGTGCACACAATGATACCAAACAGCACAGTGACTACTTTTCTCCATTTAAATAGGCTGAATGACTGATTACAAGATTGGAGACATGTTTGATACTAATTAAAGAAACTAATTAGTTTGAAATATCACTATAATCCAATTATTTATTATCTTTTCTAAGGGGTACCAACAAATGTGTCCAGGCCATTTTAGAATATATTTGTAGAATAAGCAATAATTCATCTCTTTTCACAGCTTCTTTGCTTTATTCTATGACATACCAAAGGCATGCAAGTATACATGATAAAATAGCTTTTAATTTCATCACTTTTCAGGAGGAATGAAGCATTATTTCAATGAGCTGTAAGGGTACCAACAAATTTGAGCACGTCTGTATATATATATATATATATATATATATATATATATATATATATATATATATATATATATTATTGTGTAGCTGATGCTTTTTCAAATAACATTTGATGAATTACATGTTTTATACATGTTTAGCTGTTAAACAAATGGTCACTTAACATGTTTAATAAACACTTTAATACCATTTAATTTAACATTTTTGTTTTAATTTTAAACTTATGGTATTTAAAAAAAATACAATGGCCTGCACTCCAAGAATGTAATACAGAATCATAAAAACACTTATAGATTTTAAAGCTAAATTCCGTTATAACAATTTAAAATCATGTTTCTTCTTAAAACCCTCTGCACCCTCTACAGCTGGGGTATCCATGCCAAAGCCCCCCACAACTTTGAATAGATTTCTGGTTTTCCAGATGGAGGCTAGTCAAAGAACATAGGGTTTAGTGAAAAGTGCTAAACAGTTATAACCCTTTCCTGTATTTTGATATGCTCAGGATTGGCCCTTCATAAGTTACAATATCATTAGTTTGGCTCCCTGTTACAAAGGTTTGGATACCCTTGTTATTTTACAGAAACTAAAAAATAAAAGATTGCAATGTTACCCAGTGAATTACTGTCTTGTCCTTCCATCAATGACATCGTATACCCCTGCACAAAAATTATATATATATATATATATATATATATATATATATATATATATATATATATATATATATATATATATATATATATATATATAATTGTTTATTTACAGATTACCAGATACTCATTTTTAATTCATCAATAAAAACACCCTGAACTGCAGCGATGACACGAACGCTTTGTTTTAATTAGGGAAGATGTCCAGGAAACACTGTCTAGTGTCTTTAGACCTCCATCCAATTTACCTTTTCCCACTAAGGTTTTAGAGAAGGTGGGAGCTGGCCAACGCAATATATTTCTTGGTGATAACCAAGAACTTGAAAAGTTTAAATCGGGCTTTAGATCTGGTCACAGTACAGAGACTGCCCTAGTCAAAGTGCTAATGATTTACTAATGAGCGCAGACTCCAGTCACATATCCATTCTGGTTCTGTTAGATCCAAGTGCAGCATCTGATACTATTGATCATGCTAGTTTAACTGATCGCCTTGAAAGTTGGATAGGGCTTTCAGGAACTGTTTTAGACTGGCTTAGGTCATATCTTACGGACAGGCAGAATTTTGTTTCAATAGCAGACTTTGTATCACAATTATCCACTATCTCCTGTGGTGACCCCAGGGCTCCATTCTTGGCCCCTTACTATTCTCCTTATACATGCTACCATTGGGCATGATTATCTGTAAACACCATGTACATCTTCACTGTGATGCTGACGACACACAGCTTTACATCTCTGTGAAACCTGGGGATATATCGGTTGTCTCCACCCTAATTGCATGTCTGTCGGAGGTGGAAAGCTGGATGTCCCAACATTTTTTGCAGTTAAATTCAGGTAAGACTGAAGTTGGAGCAGAAATTGGAGTTGGTAAATTCTATAAAAACTAATTTAGGTAAATATAATTCAAATATAAATTCCAAAGCCAGAAACCTGGGATTTGTAATTGATTCTGATTTATGATTTGAGGGTCAAATTCACAATACCACTAAAGTGTCCTTTTATTATTTATGTAACATTGGCAAGATTAGGTCTTTTTTAATCATTGCCTGATGCTGAGAAGCTAATTCATGTGTCTGTGCTGTGTGTCTGTACTGTATGTGTGTCAGTGTGTCTGTGCTGTGTATCTGTACTGTATATGTGTCAGTGTGTCTGTGCTGTGTGTCTGTACTGTATGTGTGTCAGTGTGTCTGTGCTGTGTGTCTGTACTGTGGATGTGTGTCAGTGTGTCTGTGCTGTGTGTCTGTACTGTGGATGTGTGTCAGTATGTCTGTGCTGTGTATCTGTACTGTATGTGTGTCAGTGTGACTGTGCTGTGTGTCTGTACTGTATGTGTGTCAGTGTGTCTGTGCTGTGTGTCTGTACTGTATGTGTGTCAGTGTGTCTGTGCTGTGTATCTGTACTGTATGTGTGTCAGTGTGTCTGTGCTGTGTGTCTGTACTGTATGTGGTTCAGTGTGTCTGTGCTGTGTGTCTGTACTGTATGTGTGTCAGTGTGTCTGTCTGTACTGTATGTGTGTCAGTGTGTCTGTGCTGTGTGTCTGTACTGTATGTGTGTCAGTGTGTCTGTGCTGTGTATCTGTACTGTATGTGTGTCAGTGTGTCTGTACTGTATGTGTGTCAGTGTGTCTGTGCTGTGTGTCTGTACTGTATGTGTGTCGGTGTGTCTGTGCTGTGTATCTGTACTGTATGTGTGTCAGTGTGTCTGTACTGTATGTGTGTCAGTGTGTCTGTGCTGCGTGTCTGTACTGTATGTGTGTCAGTGTGTCTGTGCTGTGTATCTGTGCTGTGTGTCTGTACTGTACGTGTGTCAGTGTGTCTGTGCTGTGTGTCTGTACTATATGTGTGTCAGTGTGTCTGTGCTGTGTGTCTGTACTGTATGTGTGTCAGTGTGTCTGTGCTGTGTATCTGTACTGTATGTGTGTCAGTGTGTCTGTGCTGTGTGTCTGTACTGTATGTGTGTCAGTGTGTCTGTGCTGTGTGTCTGTACTGTATGTGTGTCAGTTTGTCTGTGCTGTGTGTGTGTCAGTGTGTCTGTGCTGTGTGTCTGTACTCTATGTGTGTCAGTGTGTCTGTGCTGTGTGTCTGTACGGTATGTGTGTCAGTGTGTCTGTGCTGTGTGTCTGAACTGTATGTGTGTCAGTGCTGTATGTGTGTCAGTGTGTCTGTGCTGTGTGTCTGTACTGTATGTGTGTCAGTGTGTCTGTGCTGTGTGTCTGTACTGTATGTGTGTCCGTGTGTCTGTGCTGTGTGTCTGTACTGTATGTGTGTCAGTGTGTCTGTGCTGTGTGTCTGTACTGTGTGTGTCAGTGTGTCTGTGCTGTGTATCTGTACTGTATGTGTGTCAGTGTGTCTGTGCTGTGTGTCTGTACTGTATGTGTGTCAGTGTGTCTGTGCTGTGTGTCTGTGCTGTATCTGTGTCAGTGTGTCTGTGCTGTGTGTCTGTGCTGTATGTGTGTC